>NC_030836.1:46028628-46153948 GCF_001704415.2 Capra hircus
CGGTACCGGGGTGGTGCCCCACCAGCCGCACCGGTGCCTGCCCGGCCTGTGTCCTTCCACGAGCGTGGTGGGGCAGGCAGCCGGGCAGATTACGACACCTTGTCCCTGCGCTCGCTGAGGCTGGGGGCCGGGTGCCCGGATGACCGATACAGCGTGGTGTCCGAGCAGCTGGAGCCGGCGGCCATGTCCTCCTACAGGGCCTTTGCCTACGAGCGCCGGGCCAGCTCCAGCTCTAGCCGGGCTGGGGGCCTGGACTGGCCGGAGGCTACCGAGGGACCACCCAGCCGGACCATCCGTGCCCCTGCCATGCGGACCTTGCAGCGGTTCCAAAGCAGCCACCGCAGCCGGGGAGTGGCTGGGGGCGGGCCCGGGGGCATCCCGGAGCCCGTGACCCGCGCACCCTCTGTGCGCAGCCTCAGCCTTGGCGACTCGGGGCACCTGCCGGACATGCGCGGGCTGGACAGCTATGGCGGCCACCGCACTCTGCAGAGGCTCAGCAGCGGGTGAGCTGGGACGGGTTTGCGGGGGTGGCTTCTGCCACGACCCCAGTCCATCCTCAGATCAGCCTAACCCGTCTCTTGTCTCTGCAGATTCGATGACATCGACCTGCCCTCAGCAGTCAAGTACCTCATGGCCTCAGATCCCAACCTGCAGGTGCTGGGGGCTGCCTACATTCAGCACAAGTGCTACAGCGACGCAGCCGCCAAGAAGCAGGTGGCCGTCCCTGCTGACCACGCCCATGGACCCCCTTCACGCCCTGTCCTCTGGTCCCTGACCACCCTCGCTGACCCCCAAACTGACTGGGCAGACCTGGGCCTACCCAGAGCATCCCCAGCAGAGGAAGGGTGGGGGGTGGACTCACACGTGTCTGAATACACGTGCTGACACCCACACACCTCTGCGCACACCTGAATACAGACACACAGGTCTCTCAGTGTACACACCTGCCTACACCTGCAACCTTTGCACACCTCTGCACACCCCTGCACACCTCTGCACACACCTGAATGTAGACACACAGGTCTCTCAGTGTACACACCTGCCTACACCTGCAACCTTTGCACACCTCTGCACACCCCTGCACACCTCTGCACACACCTGCACACCTCTGCACACACCTGAATATAGACACACACGTCTCTCAGTGTACACACCTGCCTACACCTGCACACCTCTGCACACCTGCACACCTCTGCACACACCTGAATATAGACACACACGTCTCTCAGTGTATACACCTGCCTACACCTGCAACCTTTGCACACACCTGCACACCTCTGCACACACCTGCACACTTCTGCCACACCTTTCTGCACACCATGCCACACATTACAGCGCGGCCAGGACCTGTGGCGCGCTTCCAAGACCACCACGTCCGTGTACTTGCTCTTCGTGGCCAGCGTCCTGAGATCGGCGCCCGCGGCTGACGGGGCTCAGCTGCAGAGAGAGCTGCGCAAGCTGTGCCGCCTGGCCCGTGACGGTGTCCTCGGGGGCAGGGCGCGGTTCTCGGAGGAGGACCTGGAGCGCCTGCAGCTCTGTGGCGCCAAGGTCCAGACGCAGTTTCTCAGCAAGAAGGAGATGCCAGGCGTGCTGGAGACAGAGGTCACCTACCAGTTCATTGATCAGAGCTTCCAGGAATTCTTAGCTGCTCTGTCCTACCTGCTGGAGGACGAAGGGGCTCCCAGGGCAGCTGCTGGCGGCATAGAGGCACTTCTGCAGGGGGACCCGGAGCTGCGCGGCCACCTCAAGCTCACCACGCGCTTCCTCTTCGGGCTGCTGAGCACAGAGAGGATGTGTGAGATTGAGCGCCACTTCGGCTGCACAGCTTCAGAGCGCGTGAAGCAGCAGGTCCTGAGGTGGGTGCAGGACCAGGGCCAGGGCTGCCCTAGGGCGGCGCCAGAGGGGACGGAGGAGATCCTGGCGCCCCAGGGCACTGAGGAGTCAGAGGAGGAGGAGGGCGAGGAGCTCGACTCCCCGCTGGAGCTGCTGTACTGCCTGTACGAGACCCAGGAGGACGCGTTCGTGCACCAGGCCCTCCGCGGCCTCCCTGAGCTGGTGCTGGAGCGAGTGCACTTCAGCAGAATGGACCTGGCCGTCCTGAGCTACTGTGTGCGGTGCTGCCCGGCCGGGCAGGCGCTGCGGCTGGTCAGCTGCAGACTGGCTGCTGCGCAGGAGAAGAAGAAGAGGAGCCTGATGAAGCGTCTGCAGGGCAGCCTGGGTGGCAGCTCGTGAGTCTCCAGGGCAGGGCTGCCCTCTTCTGTGGGCCCTCTGTGTGGGGCATGGGTGCCAGAGCATCTTATATCCACCTGGGCCTGGGGAGCATGTCCAGGCCTGACGCCTGCTCCCCAGAGGACAGGCACGACTTCACGGCTGGTCTTTCTTACCTCCTCAAGGCAGCTCCCAATGTCCGTCTTCTTCCCCAGGGTGCCTTCACCATGCTCCCCACCCTAGCATCCACGTCCAAGGCGAACCTCCCTCTCCCGCCACCGACACGAGGCTTCCTCGTAGTGCTTTCTGGAATGCGCCACGTGCACCGTGCTCTGAGCCTTTGCTCCTGCCATTCCTCCCACCCAGGGCACTGCCTGTCCTCAAAGCCTCGCCAAACTCTGCTCCCCAGTCTCGGCCGTTTGGCCTCAGAAGTGCCCCCACTGGCTACTGTGTGCCAGGACATCTGCCCGCACCCCTCTCCTCCACCAGACCCTCGCCTGCTGGGCGAATCTCGCGCCATTGTTTCTGTGCACTTGATTCCACCCCAGCACCTGACTCAGGTGCTCAGCATCTGTTGGGACAATGAATGTCAGGATGTGGACGGGGTGGGGCTGGGGACGCCCACTGCAGGTGCAAGGACGGACCCGCCTGTCCCACGGGACGCACACAGACAGCTTCAGTGGGGAGGTGGGTGAGGTCACAGACAAGTGGTTTCACTCTGGGTTCGGGATGAAGAGGGAGGGGGTCCTGGCCCAGCTTGAGGGTTAGGGCAGAAGCAGCTCCAATGCCTCGGAACCGGAGGAAGGAGGCCTTCTCAGGACCCAGGGGCCGGAAGGGGCGGGGCCTTCACCTTCTCTTCTCTCTTCACAGCTCTCGAGCCACCGAGAGAAAACCCCCAGGCTCCCCCCTGCGCCCGCTCTGTGAGGCCATGATCGACCGACAGTGTGGTCTGAACAGCCTGACGTAAGTGGACAAATCCCAGCCCTTCCCCTGGAAAGGACTCCGAGCAGGACACCCTGGGCAGGGGCAGAGGCGTAGCCCTGTCTGGGGATGGCTGGCCGAGGGGGCGCTGAGACAGGCTGAGAGCCTGTGGTCCCCTGGCAGGACCAGCAGGCTCTGCCCACACAGGATAGAGGAGGGAAGCGCGTGGGTGCTAGTTAGAACAGAGGGTTTGGCCCCTGTGTGGGCAGGGAGCAGAGCACGCTGAGCTTCTGGAAGAGGGACAAAGGCCAGACTGTCATTTCCCGTCCCCGGGAAGGCTGCTAAGGGCTACTGGACACTGCTGGCTGGCCCTTCGGGGTCTCAGAAGTAGCTGTGGAAGGGGCTCAGGGCGCAGGCTCGGAGGCCAGTCTGTCTGAGCTTCAGTCTTCTCCCGGGGAATGGCGCCTGTGGCTTCCACCTCAGAAGGTTGATGTGCGAATTACTGAGGCAGTGCTTAGTATGTAACCTTTTCAATTACTCCTCACTACCACCCAGTAAGCAGAGCGTAAGATACATCCCGCTAATCAGTACTGGTCAGGTTTGGTGAATTAGATACAGCCACATGCCAATGCCGACATGGCAGCTTCACTCGGCATAAACATTGGGAGCCCATCAAGTCTGCCAAACCAGCTGCATAGAGATGTCCGTCACAGCATTATTCATAATGGTAAACAAAAGCAGAGATGACACACTGCCCAACTGTTAGGAACTAAATAAGCTCGGTCCCCTGTACTTGCTGGATAACTATATGGAGCTAGACACGTTGAGAGCAAGCTCGTGGAGAATGTCCTAAGAGACAAGGGCGTGCCGTCCAGCGGGTGCTCACGAGGTGTGGACGCGGGTGGCGACGGCGCAGGAGCAGCTCTGCGGGGCCCAGGGAGGCGGGTGTGGAGCCAAGTCTGCGGACCGAACCTCAGCCCCCTGGGAGCAGGCAGCTCGCACACTGCGGACTCCTGTGCTTCTTGACCACAGGCTGTCCCGCTGCAAACTCTCCGACTCGGTCTGCAGAGATCTCTCTGAGGCCCTGAGGGAGGCCCCAGCCCTGGCAGAGCTGGGCCTCTTCCACAATGGGCTCAGCGAGGCCGGCCTGCGTGTGCTGAGCGAGGGCCTGGCCTCGCCCCAGTGCCGGGTGCAGACACTCAGGTGAGGAGCAGCCTGGGAGGGACCGAGGGAGGGACCAGGGCTCCCACAGCAGCTCCTGAGGTCAGCCCTCCCCTAGGGTTCAGCAGCCAGGCCTGCAGGAAGCACTCCAGTACATGGTTGGCAAGCTCCAGCAGATCCCAGCACTGACCACCCTGGATCTCAGTGGCTGCCAGCTGTCAGGACCTGCACTGACCTGCTTGTACACCACCCTAAAGTGCCCAGGATGCCGCCTGCAAACCCTCAGGTGGAGACAGGGCTGGGGTGGGTGCCGGGGCTTCGCCCAAACCTTAAAGAGGAATCTCTCCCAGGGCCCTCCTGAGGCAACCCCGCTGTAACTCAGGCCCTGGAGCCCCACCCTCTAACTCCCTGGCTCTGGCCCCGGGCCTGGACCGCGCCACTAGACCAAATGCCCATTGTCAGCCGCCCATGCCCATAATATGGACCAGTGACCCTAAATGCTCCTTAGTGCCCTGAAGGCTCTGGCCCCGAGTCCCTGCCCCCCCCCCCACCCTCTGACAGCCCCCGACTGGTCACCTCCTGTGACCCCGTGCCTTTGGCACAACCCAGGCCAGCAGCCCAGCACTGCACCCGCAGGCCCCCTCCCTCTCCAACCCCGCAGCCACTCTCTGCACATCACTGCAGGCTGACCTCTGTGGAGCTGAGCGAGCAGTCCCTGCAGGAGCTGCGAGCGGTGGAGACAGCAAACCCAAGACTAGTCATCACACACCCAGCGCTGGACGTCCACCCCAAGCCCCCCAAAGTGTCCATCAGTGCCCTCTGAAGTTCTGAAGGCCAGAACTAGGGAGGAATCTGGTCAGCCCTACAGAGTAGACCTCCCCATTTCAAGGACGAGAGGATGGTGCTCTCTGCTCTGGGCAACCCTTGAGCCTGAGGGGCCCAGGGCAGGCAGGTGGGAGACTCAGACAGACACGGCCCTCGCCTGCTCCGGGGCAGGCCCGGGACACATCCCTTCCCCCACACCCTGGGGACAGCTTATGTCTCTTCCTCCCCACAGGGAAGTGGGCCTCCTCCCCTAGCCCTCACCGCTGCCCCACCCAGGCTTCTCTCCTGGGACCCTCCAGCCCTCCCACTGCAGGGTGAAGCAGGATTGAGCACTGACTGCGTGTTGCCTCTGCCTGGTGAGCTCAGCGAGAGACGACCCATTTGCGGACCCTGCCCCACTCAGTACAGGCACCCAGAGCCCAGCCGCTCTGCTCTGGCCACAGGGGACCAAGCAGGAGCCAAAGGCGCCCAGAGGAGTCCAGTTGCTCTCTGAGGCCTTCAGAGACTAAGGGGAGTGGAGACGGAGCTCTGAGCAGGGCTGTGATGGCACCAGTGGTGTGAGCCCCGTGTGCTGATAATAAACTCTCCCTGGGATTCCGGCCTGTCATTCTCTGCTGCACTTAGCCAGGCATCCTCACGGGTGCTCACGCCCTCGCCTTTGTTCCCCAGCCCATCTGAATGGGGCAGAGCCGCAGCCCCCATTTCCGGGGTGAGCTTGGGGGAACAGCTGGATTCTGGAAGCTCTGATGGGAGGCTTGGCCTTGACCGGCAGGGCCAGCAGCAGACAGCCCGAATCTTCAAATCTTCTCTGCTCAAAGCTGCTGGACTCCGCCAGCTTCTGAGGCCCTAGTCAGAAGGGCCTTCTGGGTCCCTTCATGTCCCCCAGACTTCCTTCCATAACCCATTTTCAAATCCAGTTATTCATTCCACAAAACAGACAAAGCACCCTTGCCCTCCTGGAGCTGGCATTCCAGGCAGCTGTGGAGGGAGGAAAAGAAGGCGTGGGGGATGGAGCCAAGGGTTTTCTCTTACCTGTAAGGAGTCTGGGACAATCTAGGGAAGACAGGGCACTTGAAAATGGAAGGAAGTGAGGGGTCAGCCTAAGGATGTCTTGAGGAAAAGGCAGTGGGACGGCAAGTGTAAAGGGCACGCAGCGGCTCGGCCTGCTGTTAACAAGACACCGCAGAGCAGGTAGCTGACCAACAGCAGAAGCGCATTTCTCCCAGTTCTGGAGGCTGGGTGCCCAAGGTCAAGGCGGCAGTCAATTCGGTATCTGATGAGGACCCTCTTGGTGCAGAGGGCTGTCTTCCAGCCGTGTCCTCACAGGGCAGGAGCGGGCTCTAAGGCCTCTTCTTCAGTTCAGTTCCGTTCAGGCACTCAGTCGTGTCCAACTCTTTGAGATCCCATGGACTGCAGCACGCCAGGAGTTTACTCAAAATCTCTTCTGTATAAAGGCACTAATCCTACTCTTACCTGCTCTTGACCTAACTATGTACCAAAGGCCCCACCTACAAACACCATCACAGTGGGGATCAGAAGTCAACCGATGGATGTCGGGGGGACACACTGAGTCCATACTAGGGAGCCGGCTTGGGACGGTGCAGAAGCAGCAGGGAAGCCAGGTAGCAGGTGTTGGGGGCGGGGGGGGGCCTGGGCGGCTCTTCTGCCGGTAAAGTGGGCTCCGCTGCAGGCTTTGAGCAGACCCTAACTACTCTCAGAGTGGCTGCGGCTCTGCTCGCAAGAGCTGTGGGGCCACAGCAGGCCTGCACCGACCCAGGAGGGTGGCCTGGTCTGAGAGGAGGCAGTGCCTGTGGATGGGGAGAGCCGGGAAGGGGGCCTGGTGGGGGCCCTGGGAGTGGGGATGGAGGGGCCTGGGTGGGGGATGGTGAGGTCATCGTTGCTTGTGCTGGGGAAGAGTAGGAAGGCCAGGTTTCAGGCACAGGCTAAATCTGACTGTCTGGTTGGGCCAGTGGTCCCAGCACAGTCATTTGGGTCAGGCCGGGGTTAGAGAGACAAGGTCCAGACAGGCCCAGGAAGCTCAGGAGCTTCCAGAGGCAGGGGGGCACATGGGGAAGATGGAGACTGAAGGCGGGGGTGCAGAGCCAGCCAGTGGGGCGGGGACAAACGCAGGCGGGGCTCCAGAGGAGAGCCCGGGCCCCACCTCTCCTGGGGGAGGGCGCTCAGGGAGAGAGGAAGGAACCGGGCCGCCGGAGAGGGGGGCCGGCGAAAGCCCTGTCAGAGCCACGCTGGAGAAGCCTCAGGGCACAGCTGGAGCCTCGCAGGCTGGGCCGCCAGAAGCGCCCGGCTCGCCCTTCGCCCCCTCCTCGCGCACGCCGGGGGGTGGGGACGCGCGTCTGGCCCGCCCCGCGCGGCCCTGGGGCGCGGACCGCGGGGCCTTCCGGCGGCACGGGCGCCGCTGGCTGCTTCTCCTGCGCCTGAGCGGCAGCGCCCGCCGGAGCCGAGGGACGCGGCAGGGCTGCGGACCCAGAGACGGGGCCTCTGGCCCGCCTGCCCGTCCCCTTCCCCAGCTGCTGGCCACACCCCGCCCTGTACCGACTGGCCTCCAGGAGGGTGAGGCCCGCGGGCTGAGGCTCCGCCCTTCCTGCCAGCAGGACCGGTTCGTGGGGGTGCGGCCCCGAGGTGGGAGCTGGGGCCTCCGTTGGGTCCCTGGATCAATAGTGGGGCGTGGGGGTGAGCATCTTCTGGGGGAGGGTGTCTCCTGGGGCGGCCTGAGAAAATCGGGGCCACGCAGGTGGGCACACGCCCCTCCCTCCACCTCTGGGGCCATCAGTCAAGTTCCAAGGAGAGCTTTGGGAGTTGCAGAAGACAGAGGCCCAGCCCACTGTGGGGCCTCTGCCCCCTGCTTTTGCAGGCCCCTCCGCGGAGTCACCTTCCATGGAGGATGCTGGCAAGGACGCCACCAGATTCACTGCCCATTCTCTGCCCAGTGACCCCCGGCTCTTGGCCACCGTGACCAACTCATACTTGGGCACACGCGTGTATCATGAGACACTGCATGTGAGCGGTGTGTACAATGGGGCTTTGGGGGATACCCACCGGGCCATTCTGCCCAGCCCCCTCAATGTCCAGCTGGAGGCCCCTGCAGGGACGGGAGAGCAGCTAACCAAGACCTACGCTCTGGACACCAACACAGGTAGCCCCTGGCTGCCCTCCGCCCACCCCCACCCCCCGCCATTGTTCCCGGGGAGCAGAAGGTCAGACAGAGGCCCCATCCCAGCACCTCCTCACTCAGGATGCCAGCATCCTGCAAAAGGAGGCTCTGAGAGGCCGCTTTGTGAGGCTTCCAGCCGGCGGGCCTCCCAAACGAGCAGGAGCCCGGCGGCCCCCATGTAGCTGTTGCTTCCCTAACAGGACAGCTGGGGCTTGGAGGGGGCTCCCTCACTGAAGGGAGAGGGGGACTTCATTCCCAGCCCACAGAGGCCGGCGGTTTGGAACTGTCCTCGGTGGCCCCAGGCGGTTGTGAGAATTGCCCCGTCTTCCTCTCCACCCTTTCCCAGGCTCCTTCCTGCACACCCTGGAGGGCCCCAGCTTCCGCGCCTCCCAGCGAATCTATGCCCACCGCACACTGCCTCATGTCCTGGCCTTCAGTGTGTCCATCACCCGCCTGGCCAAGGGGAGCTGGCCCGTCACAGTGCGGCTGCAGTCAGCCTTTTCCCCAGAAAGTCCGGACCTGGACCTGCATCTGGGTCCTGACTTCCAGGGAGCCCGGTAAGGAGGGGCAGGGGGCCGGCTGGGTGGCCAGAGGAGAGGCTGGTCCCTGAGACACAGCTGCCCTCCTGCAGGTACCTGTGCGGCCGCACACTCAGCCCCGAGCAGCCTGGGGGTGCGCGGCAGGAGGTGCACATGCTGTGGACGCCGGTGCCCCCAGCCTTGACTCTCGGAGAAGGGCAGGAGGACGCGACATGGGAGTTCCTGACGGTGGTGGGTGGCAGCCAGGCTGAGGCCCAGGCCTGCCTCACAGAGGCCCTGCAGCTACAGGCCAGGCACGCGCTCTACACGGCCCACGCCCAGGCCTGGGCCCAGCTCTGGGCGGACTGTGGCCTGGAGGTAGAAGGGCCGCTTGCCCTGCGCCAGGCCCTGCGTGGCGCCCTCTACTACCTGCTCAGCGCCCTGCCCCAGCCCGGGGCCCCAGGATGCGACTGCCACGGCCTCAGCCCTGGGGGCCTCTCCAACGGGAGCCGTGGGGAGTGCTACTGGGGCCACGTCTTCTGGGACCAGGTGCGCCGCCCCGTCTGCGCGCTGCGGGCCTCTGCCCGGGGAGGGGGCTGCGGCTAGGGAGGCCTGCTGGGGCAGCAGAGGCACAGAAGGAGGAGGGGTCAGACCAGAAGGTGCAGAGGCCCAGAGCTGCGCAGCTGCAGGACACCTGGCCGGGGCGAGGGGTGCTCCCCTCTGGGGAAGCAGTCACTGTAGAGAGGCCGAGGCGGCCACAGAGACTTTACCTGGGGACGGGCACAGCCAGCAGTGTGCTCTGCAAAGAGCCCTGGGGCTGCTGATGGGAGGGAGGACGGAGGAAGGTGAGGCAGCCAGGACCAGGTGACCTCGGGGCCCTCGGTCCGCTCCCCACACCCAGACTCTGGCCTGAGCCCCGCCAGACTTGCAGTGCCCGCCTGGTCTGAGGAGTGCCTTTGGGGGATGCGGCCGTGGGATTGGCAGGACAGACCCAGGGGCGCGCTGGGGGAGGGGGCTGCTGTGGCCGCGGCGAGAGACCAGGGGCTCTGCCGCGGCTCCAGGACCTCTGGGTGCTCCCCGGGCTGCTGCTGCTCCACCCCGAGGCCGCCAAGGCTCTCCTGCAGTACCGCATCCGGACGCTCGGCGGGGCCCTGGACAACGCCCGCAGCCTGGGCTACAAGGTAAGGGGCCCCCAAAGGGCCTGAGGCCCCACACCCCTCTCAGGCCCTCACCCCTCACCCCAGGCCCCCTCTGTGGGTGGGACCCGGACTTCCTGGATTCCTCCCCCAGCCTGTACTGCGCCAGTGGGAACAACAGTCGGAAGGGCCCTGCAGGGCTCCCCTCGCTGCCCTGCCCCAGGGCAGGGACACAGCAGATGCCGGACGGAAGCAAGCTGGCCCACAGCAGGGACACCGTGGGCACTCCGAGCCTGCAGGGCCCCACAGCAGCCCCCGCCTCTGTCTGCCCTCCATGGCTGAAGGCTGGCAGCGAGGGGAAAGGGGCGGGCTACCCCTGGAACGCAGTCGTCTGCTCCATCCCCCAACCCCCAGGGAGCCAAGTTTGCCTGGGAGAGCGCGGCCTCTGGCCTGGAGGTCTGCCCTGAAGCCATCTACGGGACCCAGGAGATCCACGTCAACGGGGCCGTGGTGCTGGCCTTCCAGCTGTACTACCACACCACCCAGGTGAGGGGCCACTGTGCCCCCCAGGGCCACCCGCCATGCCGCAAGACTGCCTGTCTGGGTCTAGTCCTGTGGAGCATGTTGGAGCCAGGCCTTCACTGCTGGGCGCTCAGAAGGGCGGGCCTTGGCGAGAAATGCAGTCAGCGGTGGGAGCTAGAATCACCGGCGCCGTGGCCTCTGACATGCCCCCTCTCCTCAGGACTTGGAGCTCTTCCGAGAGGCTGGTGGCTGGGATGTGGTCAGGGCTGTGGCTGAGTTTTGGTGCAGCCGTGTAGAGTGGAGCCCTGAGGAGGAGAAGTACCACCTGAAGGGTGAGAGCGTGGCCGTCGTGGGAGTGTGGGTGACAGGCAAGGGACGTGGAGCCTGGACAGTCACAAGTGGACAGGCAGGCAGACGCGTGTGACCGCCAGCCCCACAGGTGACTGGGCTGGGACAGGTGCCTAAGCCTCTCCGTGAAGTACCATCTTGCCCTTCTATGCCCAGGAGTCATGCCCCCTGATGAGTACCACCCAGGGGTCAACAATTCTGTGTACACCAACGTCTTGGTCCAGAACAGGTCAGACCCCACCCCGCCTCTACTGAAAAGGGGAAGGAGTGTGGTGGCTGCCCCCTCCCCCTGCCTCACCTCGGCCCCCTGGCCCTGTTCCCTTCCCCCACTGCCCCTGCCCCGCCCCTCCCCACCTCCCCGTGCCCACCCCCTCCCCCCTGCCCCTGCCCCTCACCCCTGCCCCTCACCCCTCACCCCTGCCCCTGCCCCTCCCCCTCCCCGCCACCCCTGCCCCTGCCCCTCCCCCTCCCCCACCCCTGCCCCACCCCCTCCCCCCCACCCCTGCCCCTCCCCCTCCCCCCACCCCTGCCCCTCCCCCTCCCCCCCACCCCGCCCCTGCCCCTTCCCCCACCTCCCCCTGCCTCACCCCTGCCCTGCCGCCTCTGCTCCTAGCCTGCGCTTTGCTGCTGCCCTGGCCCAGGACCTGGGGCATCCTGTCCCCAACCAGTGGCTGGTGGTGGCTGATAAGATCAAGGTGCCCTTTGACCCGAAACTGAACTTTCACCCTGAGTTTGATGGGTACCAGCCTGGTGAGTGGACTCGCAGCTCCTTCAAGGCTCTTCTCTCCTCCCAGAGGACCTTGTGTCCACCCTGGACGCCCCCTTCCTAACAGAGCAGTCCCTGCCCCGCCCCCACCCCTTCAGCAGCACCTTGCCCTACCCCCCAGGAGAGGAAGTGAAGCAGGCAGACGTTGTGCTCCTGGGGTACCCTGTCCCCTTCCCCCTGAGTCCCCACGTTCGCAGGCAAAACCTGGAGATCTATGAGGCGGTGACGTCCCCCCACGGCCCCGCCATGACCTGGGTAAGGAGAATGTGGGGCGTGGGGTGGTGGTCCTCACAGCACCTTGGCATTGTCCCACTGGCCTCAGTATCCCCTCCCCCTGCTGTGGGCCTCATGCCAGCATGTCCTCTGACCCCAGAGCATGTTTGCGGTGGGCTGGATGGAGCTGAAGGACCCAGGGCGGGCATGGGCCCTCCTGGAGAGGAGCTTCGCCAACGTCACGGAGCCCTTCAAGGTCAGCCTGGCCCCAGCCCGGACCTCCATGCTCACCACGCCCAGCCCTGCCCTGACCGCCTTGCTCCCCTGCAGGTGTGGACGGAGAATGCAGACGGGTCAGGTGCTGTGAACTTCCTGACAGGCATGGGGGGCTTCCTGCAGGCGGTGCTCTTTGGGGTCACGGGGTTCAGGTGAGTGCAGCGGCAGCAGAGGGCGGTCGCCTGCTGCCCCCTGCCCCCCTCACAGAGCCTTCCCTTCCCCCAAGGATCACCAGGGCCGGTCTGGCTTTCGACCCCATGTGTCCGGTGGGGGTCTCTGGAGTGTGCGTCTCTGGCATCTCCTACCAGGGGAGCAGGCTTGACTTCTCCCTCTCTGCGGGCCTCGTGACAGTTGAGGTCACGGCCCAGGCAGGGACCTGGGCCCCCTCTCTGGAAGCTGAGCTGTGGCCGTCACGGACTCGGCTCCCCCTGCCTCCAGGTAGGCGCCCCCCCAGACCCCATCCAAGGCGGCCCCAGTGTGTGCCTCGCCCCACAACACCCCTCTCCCTGCAGGACGCAGAGTGTGCTTTCCCTGCTCAGCAGGCCGGATACAAAGGTCAGGCCTGTAGGCCGCACGGACCACACGCGCTGCCCCACGAGCTTCCTGGGAGGCTTTCTGAAGATGTTGAACAGCTGCCCCGAGCCCACAGGCCCCGCTCTGGGACACCCTTGGGCCCTGAAGCTCCACGAGCCCCTCCCTAGGCCCCCTCCCTGCAGATGGCCAGGGCTGCCCCCCCGGCCACGCCCCCCACTGGTGCCCCCGAGTGGCTGTACCCACCCCTTCTCAATGCCCTCCTGGACCCCCACCCACCTCCATGTGGCAGCCAGGCTCCCTGTGGCCTGAGTTCAAGCCTCTGCCTCTAGCCGAGCCCCCAGTGACCCCCGTGGACAGGCCATTTCCCTGCTGCTCATCCCTGTCTGCTCTCAGCCCCCTCGTGCCCTTCCCATGGGGCCAGTTCTGCAGAGAAGCCTGAGGCAGGTGTGGGCCTCGCTGGGGAGGACCACAGGGTGCGGGGCGTGGGGAGGACTTAGGACCTGGGCTGCAGCCTCACCACAAAGGACTATGTGTCACGCGCCCGAGCCCGGGCACTCCTGGATTGCCTGGGGGCCCAGCACCCTCAGTCCTTGGCTTGTCTTGCCTCTGGGCCACTTCGGTCACCTCTGATGGTCTCTGTCACGTGCCTTCCTCAAGGAAGGAGGGGGTGTGGGGTGCGGAGCAGGGCCCTGCTCTCCCCGCCGACCAGCCGGAAGGACGGGGCACGTGGCCTCAGCCGAGGCTCCACCTGCTGTCTGCTCCAGGCCTGAGCCCCACAGCTGGCACAGCTGACTTGGGCTCTCAGGTCTTCCAGGGTGGGACGGCGTCTGCTGGGGAAGTAAAGCTTGGTTGGTGCCGGGCAAGCTGTGTCTGTGCTGAGGAGCCGACGGGCACCCTCCTGAAAGGGAGGCTCTTGTCAATGGTCAGGCTTCCGTTCCCTTGCTCATGTGGAGCAAGTGAGTGAGTCCCATCACGTCTGCACCTGCCTCCCTCCCCACCCCACCACCGCCCACCGCCGCCTTCATCTGGCAAACTGCTGCTCTCCGTTCTCAGTGGAGAGTTAGCCCAAGTTCTCCCAAAAGCAGATACCAGCAGGTGAACTGTGATAGACCAAAGCCCCTGAGGAAGAGAGGAGAGGGGTGGCGGAGGAGCTGGGGTCACCAGAGCCTGCCTGCGTGCGGCTGCGGGGAGCGTGGCCGAGCTACAGACCAGCTTCCTGAGTGCGCGTGGCCTCAGAATGGAATCAGCGCTTGATGGGGCTCCCCCAGGTGCCCGCAGGCTTTCATTCAGCCGCTGGCAGTGCAGCAGAGGCCCAGGAGGTCTGCTGGAGCCAAGCATTTAGGCCACGATGGTCCCCATGAAGCAGACACTTGCCTCTGCGGCCCTGGAGCCAGATGTGGGCACAGGTGTTAGGTGGGGCTGGTAGGCGGCGCTTTGTCCACAGGACTGACATCACCTGACGTTTCTCCAGGTGTCTGTGCCACGCGTGCGTGTGTGTGTGTGTGCACCCACCTGTGCAGGGGAAGGGGCAACCCTCGGAAGGGCCTTAACAGGGTGGCAACACGTGTGTGCTGCCTGGCTGATCCAGTCCGCGGCAGCCCACTTGACCAGGTCCCTTCCTGGGGCAGGAAGCATTGCTGGTGACCTTCATCTGTACCTGGCTTAACTGCACATTCTCTGTCCTCACACCTGGGTATGGGCGGGACACTCTGCTCCCCTCACCAAATGTGGGGACCAGCAGACCATCCCCTGCTTGGAGACCTGTATTCAACCGCACACAGGCTAAGCCCAGCTCCCAGCCTCTGTGTCCAGCAATGGGTTGTTCCCTTCCTGGGTCAGACCTGGAGCTTAGTGTTGAAACACTGCCTCCATGCTAGTCTGAGCACTGGCCTTGTCCTTGGTCCCGTGCAGGACCGGCGCCCAGGAAGGGGCAGAACTCCTCCACCCCAGGTCCCTCCAGCACAACCTCTGTCTCGGGCTGGCTCCGAGCAGCACACACTCAGCAAGGGCTGGGACCCATCGCTGCTGGCACGTGATGGAGACGGCTGGGCCAGCTGTGGGCTGTCACAGGAGGGGGGCCACGCCAGGGGCTCCAGGTAGAGCAGCTCCACCCCCAGCCCAGGCCGGGTGGGAAGGGACTATGGGTGGGGTGCTCAAAGCCCTGAGCCGCCCTGTGGTTAAGGCCCCTGCAATTAGCCTGCCCTGTCATTGGCCTGGCCACAGCAAGGCCCCAAGGGCCTCGCCCCCAGGCACACAGAGTGTGCGTGTGTGTTTAGCAGCCCCTTCTCTGGACCTGGTAGGGGATTGCATAGGAAGGTAAAATGATACGAGAACAGGCACATGTGCCAGAGACACTTGGAAACGTCCGCACCCCAAGTGTCCCTCTCTGTACAGTCGTGCGTGTGGGGGGTGCTCCTGTGCATGTGTGTGTGATGGACGTGTGCACAGATGGTGGTGTGACCGTGCCTATCTGCTTGTGTGTCTGTCTCCAGCCCGCCCCCCCCCCCCTGATCCAGGAGGGAGGGAACCCACTGCTGGGACAGAGAGCAATCAGAATTAAAGGAATGTGAGGTCAGGAGGACAGCGTGACAAAGAGAAGGTCAGCACAGGCCCAGCCACGGGCAGGAACATGCAGGGCAAGGACGGATCTCACTGGCCAGGGACTCCCCTTAACACGCGTGCACACACGCTGACTCAAGGATGGGCACACACGTGGACTCACAGACTCACCACACATGTTCTGGAAGAGAGGCCGCTAAACCACAGCGTGGCAGAGATCAAAAGCCCAAGTTCCCCAACTTCATTCTAAAATACTCAGGCGCCTCCGCCCAGAAGCCACAGGCTGCCTGGTGCCTGCACAAAGGGGACAGTCGGCACGGCCAAGCCAGCGGGTCAGAGTGGGCCCCCACGGATGCTGAGGGCGGTCCAGGGGCACTGGGCTGCGGTGGTCCCTAGGGTAGCTCCCCTCAGGAAGACGCCCTCCCCAGCCCCAGCCAGGAACAGTCCCAGAAGGCACTTTCTGGAACCAGGTCCTTTTAATTGAACAGCTGAGCCTGGTGAGTGGGGAGGGAGGAGCTGGCCTGAGGGCCGGGGGTTAGGGAACTGGGGCCATCGAGCTGAGGGGAAGCCCCTGAGGCCCGAGCGGAAGACCTTCAGAGTCAGTGTTAGGTGCCCGGGCTAGGGTGGGGGTGGGCCTCAGCCCTGTAGATGGTCAGGGCTCCAGGGGGCTGGGGTAGAGCCCTGGAGTTGCGGTCCCTGGTTGGGACAGGGACAGGGCCCGGCCTGTCAGTCATAGTCGGCGTCATCGAACTTGGTGCTGAAGAAGGCGGCGGAGCCCTTGGCCAGCCGAGACAGGTGCAAGGCGCCGGTCACCACCAGCACCAGGAGCAGGAGCGGTGGCACCAGCGCCCACATCGTGGCCAGGATGTTGTAGCACTTGGCCTTGGAGCCGAGACGCCGGGCTGCCTCCAGATCTCCAGCCACCTTCTGGTCTCGGGCCTGCGGACCAGCAGCAGAGCCAGGGCTCCACAGGTTTGCGGGCACTGAGGGCCCCGCCACCCCCACCCCAGGCAGCCCCTGGGTCCGCACCTTGAGGGGCCCATGCTCGACCCAAAACCTGGCTGGAGGGGAGAGGCCTGAGGGGGTGCTGTCTGGGCTGGACTCACTCCCTTCACTGCCCCCAGCTGGATACATGGGCTTGACCTTCCCTGGGGGGTCTTGGGTGGTAAATGGTTCAGCCTAAGGTGGGGCTGAAGGGAGCCTCTGCACCCTCCCACTCCAGTCAATGGACTCAGTGGCCATCCCAAGCCAGTCCTTCCAGGACTCCCAAGGGTAGGGGGTCCTCAGTGGTGCTGGGAGGCCGCCACCGCAGGAGCTGAAGCTAGGGAGCTGTGCTACCGTGTGAAAAGCCCCATTTGAAAGAAGGGGCTCCCTTGGGTTAGGCCTGATCTACCCTGGGTCCTTTGGGACAGACTAGACCCCCCCCCCCTTTCATTTTTATGAACAGCAGTCAGAAGCCCTCGTGGGAGGCAGGCCTCCGCCCCACAGTCAGGCTGTAGCACAGCCCGCAGAGTCCTGCACCCTGGCTTAATAAGCAGCCCCCACGAAATGCCCCTGGGCCCCCACGAAGCACCCCAGGCCCACCTTGATGGAGTAGGCCAGCGCCAGGAAGCCGAGGCAGCACAGGTTCAGGTAGAGGGTGCTGAACACCGACCAGATCAAGTGGTCTCGAGGTGGGGGTCGCGGCGCCCCCAGCGCCAGGGCCGTGTGGGCGCTGCCGTCGGCCTTGCGGGGCGTCGGGGCCCCGGGGTCCTCGCGGGGGTACGACGTGTCCATGGGTTCCAGCGCCGTCTCCTCGCTCGGACTCCTGCTTCGAGGGTGGGCGCCCCGCCGCTTATAGCCCCCGCCGCCGCCCGGCTGACCGGCCCGCCGCTAAATATAACGACAAATGACAGCCGGCCGAGCGCCGCCCCGCCCGCCGCGCCCGCGAGCCCACCGCCCGCCCGCAGGGAGCCCCGCCCCTCAGAGAGCTGCCCCCTCGCCGGAACGCTCCCCCGCCGGCTGCCGGGCGCTGGGGCGCCGCCAGAGCCCCTCCTACCCTGGGGTCCAGCTGGGAAGCCCCCATCCAAGGCGGCCGGCCCAGGCACGCGGTGGCGGCGGTCTGCCCGCCAGAGCCCCCTCCCCCGCGGACAAAAGCGCGTGGCGGCGCCGGGTCAGGGCCGCTGGGGCTGGGTGCCGCCTTGGCTTCTGCTGTCCTCGGCAACGCCCAGATCACCGTCTGATCACCCGTGTCCAGCCTTACGGATATGACAGTCCCCGTGAGTGCCGGTGGGAGGAAGCAGGCCACGTCCAGGTGGAACTGGACAGTGCCAAGGAGAAAACGGAGTATGGAGAGAGAAAGCTGGGGGTGCGCGTGTTGGGGGGCGGGCTGTGCCCGGGCCCTACTGTTGGAGGCTGCAGGGAGCCCTCCTCCCCCTTGGCAGGCAGCTGCTGCTCAGGCTGGTTGCTTCTTCCTCCCCAGTCCAGAGCTCTTTGTGGCGGACGAGCTTTTTATGTCTTAAGCCTGGTCTCACCTCCCTCCAGACGGCCCAGCAGCATCTGTGTGCCTGCAAATCACGTGTATGTCAAGGGCCAGATTGGATGTGAGAGGTGGACCATAAAGCAAGCTGAGCACCAAAGAACTGATGCTTTTGAACTATGGTGCTGGAGAAGACTCTTGAGAGTCCCTTGGACTGCAAGGAGATCAAACCAGTCCATCCTAAAGGAACTCAGTCTGAGTAATCATTGGAAGGACTGGTGCTGAAGCTGAAGCTCCAGTACTCTGGCCACCTGATGCGAAGAGCTGACTCATTGGAAAAGACCCTGATGCTGGGAAAGATTGAAGGCAGGAGGAGAAGGGGACGACAGAGGATGAGATGGTTGGATGGCATCACCGACTCGATGGACGTGAGTCTGAGCAAGCTCCAGGAGTTGATGATGGACGGGGAGGCCTGGGGTGCTGCAGTCCATGGGGATGCAGAGTCGAACACGACTGAGCGACTGAACTGACTGACTGACTTGGATTGATATGACCAAGTGTCCGCTCCGTGGAGGAGGGCTCCTGGGTGCTCCAGCCTGCTCCTCTAAGGGAGACCTCAGGCTCCCAAACCTTCTGTCTGATTTGGGACTGCTATAGCTAGTGCCCAGACCAGTGACTCATAAATCATAAAAATGTATCTCTCACTTTTCTAAAGGCTTGAAGGTCTGAGATAAGGGTGCCAGCGTGGATGGGCCCTCATTGCAGACAGCCTGCTTCTCCCTGCTCCTCTCTGGTGGAAGGAGCTGAGGGAGGGATCCACCCTCATGACCTTCTACCCTCCTAATACCATCACTTTAGGATTTCAGTAGGGATTTGGGGGAACACAGGCATCCACTCCACTGTGCCCTCTGCCCAGTCCCCGCCTCCTGCACAGGAGGTGGCCACCGGCCACCTTGTGTGATGGTCCTTTTCTGCACCCTTTACCTGCCGCTGGAAGATGTGAGCGACGAGACACGTCGTCTTCTTTCTCTCATCAGAGCCAGTTTATCCTCTGCCTATAAGTCTTTGAGCAGCCCTTCAAGAAGCTGTATCAGATGTGCCTTAATCTTTGTATTACTCATTTCTTAAAGGAGTTTTAATCTATTGGGCTTTAATTATACGTCCCTCACCCATCCAGCTCCACCCATTCCCCTGCCCCTTCTGCCCCTCACACCAAATCCGCTTGGTCCCAATTCCAGGATGGGCAGAATCTCAGCGCCACTGAGCCCCAGTCAAGCGCCCTTCCCCTGGATTAGCGCAGCCGCTCTGCCTTCCCTCTGCAGCAGCCAGAGCGGGCTTGTTACAGCAGGAAGCACATGTTCCGTTCAACTTCTTTGACTCAGGAAATCTGCTTTCAGGCCCACCCCTTATGCGATCTTGTCTGTTTGGAATATCCCTCGCAAATGGCCATTCTATTCTAGGTTGTTTACTGAGACTTCGCCATTTTTGTGATGTACACAGCTTCTGGGGCAGCAGTTCTTAGATATAAATAAACAGTTGTGCCGGCAGGTGGCGAGCTCCTTTCTTATATCTAACCCTTGGGTTCTCTCTGAGACGAACTAATGCCTCAAAAGAACTTGCCTCTGAGATGCAGATTGTGCGTGATTCGTGGTGTACCTCGCTGCTCAGTTTTCTTGGGTTTGATGAGCAATCTGGAGTCAATGTAACCAGTTCTATAATCAACTTACCCTGACATGTGAGTCCTTAGGTCAGGAGGCAAGTGGTGTAACAGCTCTCAAGTGCCTCATCTGCACTACCAGGTTTTGCTGCTTGTTTTTCTAACTTGCAAACTTTGCATTCCCAGCAGGACTTGCACTAGACCCAGTCCAGCTTAAACTGGTAGTAACTCACTTCGAGATCCAGTTCAGTTTTTAAATGAGACCCAGCCTGCCTCCGGATGGCAAACACCAACAGTTCCTAACGTGGAGTCTGAGGACTGGGAGAGGATTGGACCAGCAGAACTCCACACGTGAAGAGTACAGCCAGGGGCTCCACACCGACCAGAAACTGTGTTGGGACTCACAGTCCCCACCTAGGTGCTGAGACAGATTTGGGGGGCTGGGGTTTTACATCCAAAATAGGGAACTCTGAAAGCTGTGGCTGGGGGGGCCTCCCAGTGAGAGATTGGTTGCCCAGTGCAACCAAGGCAAGGCGTGGGTGCCCAAGGGGTTGGGGGGGGTCTATGTCTCCACTGTCCCAAAACGTCCTCCTTCCCTGCCTCGTTAGGAAAGGTACATCCTTCACACTCAGATACATTCAGATCTCGAGTCTGGTCCAGAAGAGAGAAAGATGCTGTGAGGACACTGCCCCCTGGTGGGTGAGTGGCCGGCGAAGGGGCCTGAGCTGAGGGAGGGTGGGCCCCGGGGCTCCTGGGGAGGCTGAGAGTCTGGGAGGAAGAGATGGAGGCCCCAGGAGTGGGGGGCCCACTGGGCACTAGCCTGCTCAGGCCCTAGGGGATGGGCAGGGGTGGGTGCCCATCCTTCCCGATGCTCAGTGGCTCAGTTGTGTCCAGCTCTCTGTGACTGCATGACTGTAGCCCACCAGGCTCCTCTGTCCATGGGATGCTCCAGGCAAAAATACTGGAGTGCCATTTCATCCTCCAGGGGATTTTCCCAACCGGGATCAAACTCTCGTCTCCCGAACTGGCAGGCAGATTCTGTAGCACCAAGCCACAGAGGAAGCCCCAGAATGGTAGCAAATCTGAAATTCGTTTTGAAAACTCTACCTTATTGAAAGGGTGGGATTTTTCATACTCAACATGGCTAATTACAGGGCTTCCCTGGTGGATCAAGATGGCTCAAGGAGACCTGGGTTCGATCCCTGGGTGAGGAAGATCCCCTGAAGAAGATAATGGCAACCCACTGCAGTACTCTTGCCTGGAGAATTCCATGGACAGAGGAGCTTGGCAGGCTACAGTCCATGGGGTCACAAAGTGTCGGACATGACTGAGTGACTAAGACCTTGGCTTTGATGGCTAACTATATGACCCAAAACATTTAAACCTATTCCCATGTATCATATTCATGTTCCAAACACAAATTAATCCTACCCTGCACTGGAATTGGCACACATGTCAATTCTACTGCGAAACAGATGGGAGACAGTAAGATAACAATGAAACCGTATCAAAGAGACGGAGAGTAACAGAATATCTAGATACAGTCAGAATCTCTTTTCTGAAGTCCTAGAAGAAAGTTTCACTGTTCTGCCTGCTTTTCTGTAGGTCTGGGCATTGCGATGCCATCTCATTTTGGATGTAACCATGAAGTAATCTATTAACTGCACCTACGCGAAACTGGAAACGAACAGAGACGGTTCTGTCGTTTTTGAGATTGCATCCAAGTACTGCGTTTTGGACTCTTTTGTTGACCATGAGGGCTACTCCATTTCTTCTAAGGGATTCCTGCCCACAGTAGTAGATATAATGGT
The DNA here is from genome assembly GCF_001704415.2 of Capra hircus. Taxonomy (NCBI): domain Eukaryota; kingdom Metazoa; phylum Chordata; class Mammalia; order Artiodactyla; family Bovidae; genus Capra; species Capra hircus. The sequence continues at coordinate 46,049,714 of NC_030836.1, forward strand.
CATCTGAGTTAAATTCACCCATTCCAGTCCATCTTAGTTCGCTGATTCCTAGAATGTCGACGTTCACTCTTGCCATCTCCTCTTTGACCACTTCCAACTTGCCTTGGTTCATGGACCTAAAACATTCCAGGTTCCTATGCAATGTTGCTCTTTACAGCATTGGACCTTGCTTCTATCACCAGTCACATCCACAACTGGGAATTGTTTTTCTTTGGCTCCATCCCTTCAGTCTTTCTGGATCTATTTCTCCACTGAGCTCCAGTAACATATTGGGCACCTAATGACCTGAGGAATTCATCCTTCAGAGTCCTATCTTTCTGCCTTTTTGTGCTGTTCATGGGGCTCTCAAGGCAAGAACACTGAAGTGGCTTGCCATTCCCTTCTCCAGTGGACCACATTCTGTCACACCTCTCCACCATGACCCGTCCGTCTTGGGTGGCCCCGCATGGCATGGCTTGGTTTCACTGAGTTAGGCAAGGCTGTGGTCCATGTGGTCGGATTGGCTAGTTGTCTGTGATTGTGGTTTTCAGTCTGTCTGCCCTCTGATCCCCTTCCTGTTCGTCTCCAAGTCAAACCATTCGATATCACGGTAATCCAAGTCTATGCCCCGACCAGTAACGCTGAAGAAGCTGAAGTTGAACGGTTCTATGAAGACCTACAAGACCCTTTAGAACTAACACCCAAAAAAGATGTCCTTTTCATTATAGGGGACTGGAATGCAAAAGTAGGAAGTCAAGAAACACCTGGAGTAACAGGCAAATTTGGCCTTGGAATACAAAGTGAAGCAGGGCAAAGGCTAATAGAGTCTTCCCAAGAGAACACACTGGGCATAGCAAACACCTTCCTCCAACAACACAAGAGAAACCTCTACACATGGACATCACCAGATGGTCAACACCGAAATCAGATTGATTCTTTGCAGCCAAAGATGGAGAAGCTCTATATAGTCAGCAAAAACAAGACCAGGAGCTGACTGTAGCTCAGATCATGAACTACTTATTGCCAAATTCAGACTTAAATTGAAGAAAGTAGGGAAAACCACTAGACCATTCAGGTATGACCTAAATCAAATCTCTTATGATTATACAGTGGAAGTGAGAAATAGATTTAAGGGCCTGGATCTGATAGACAGAGTGCCTGATGAACTATGGACTGAGGTTCGTGACATTGTACAGGAGACAGGGATTAAGACTATCCCCATGGGAAAGAAATGCAAAAAAGCAAAATGATTGTCTGAGGAGGCCTTACAAATAGCTATGAAAAGAAGAAAAGTGAAAAACAAAGGAGAAAAGGAAAGATATTCCCATCTGAATGCAGAGTTCCAAAGAATAGCAAGGAGAGATAAGAAAGCCTTCCTCAGTGATCAATGCAAAGAAATAGAGGAAAACAACAGAATGGGAAAGACTAGAGATCTCTTCAAGAAAATTAGAGATACCAAGGGACATTTCATGCAAAGATGGGCTCGATAAGGACAGAAATGGTATGGACCTAACAGAAGCAGAAGATTTTAGGAAGAGGTGGCAAGAATACACAGAAGAACTGTACAAAAAAGATCTTCATGACCCAGATAATCACAATGGTGTGATCACTCACCTAGAGACAGACATCCTGGAATGTGAAGTGAAGTGGGCCTTAGGAAGCATCACTACAAACAAAGCCAGTGAAGGTGATGGAATTCCAGTTGAGCTATTTCAAATCCTGAAAGATGATGCTGTGAAAGTGCTGCACTCAATATGCCAGCAAATTTGGAAAAATCAGCAGTGGCCACAAGACTGGAAAAGGTCAGTTTTCATTCCAATCCCAAAGAAAGGCAATGCCAAAGAATGCTCAAACTACCGCACAATTGCACTCATCTCACATGCTAGTAAAGTAATGCTCAAAATTCTCCAAGCCAGACTTCAGCAATACGTGAACCGTGAACTCCCTGATGTTCAAGCTGGTTTTAGAAAAGGCAGAGGAACCAGAGATCAAATTGCCAATATCTGCTGGATCATTGGAAAAGCAAGAGAGTTCCAGAAAAACATCTATTTCTGCTTTATTGACTATGCCAAAGCCTTTGACTGTGTGGATCACAATAAACTGTGGAAAATTCTGAAAGAGATGGGAATCCCAGACCACCTGACCTGCCTCTTGAGAAATCTGTATGCAGGTCAGGAAGCAGCAGTTAGAACTGGACATGGAACAACAGACTGGTTCCAAATAGGAAAAGGAGTAGGTCAAGGCTGTATATTGTCACCCTGCTTATTTAACTTATATGCAGAGTACATCATGAGAAACACTGGACTGGAAGAAGCACAAGCTGGAATCAAGATTGCAGGGAGAAATATCAATAACCTCAGATATGCAGATGACACCACCCTTATGGCAGAAAGTGAAGAGGAACTAAAAAACCTCTTGATGAAAATGAAGGAGGAGAGTGAAAAAGTTGGCTTAAAGCTCAATATTCAGAAAACGAAGATCATGGCTTCTGGTCCCATCACTTCATGGGAAATAGATGGGAAAACAGTGGAGACAGTGTCAGGCTTTATTTTTATGGGCTCCAGAATCACTGCAGATGGTGACTGCAGCCATGAAATTAAAAGACACTTACTCCTTGGAAAAAAAGTTATGACCAACCTAGATAGCATACTGAAAAGCAGAGACATTACTTTGCCAACAAAGGTCCGTCTAGTCAAGGCTATGGTTTTTCCAGTGGTCATGTGTGGATGTGAGAGTTGGACTGTGAAGAAAGCTGAGCACCGAAGAATTAATGCTTTTGAACTGTGGTGTTGGGGAAGACTCTTGAGAGTCCCTTGGACTGCAAGGAGATCCAACCAGTCCATCCTAAAGGAGATCAGTCCCAGGTTTTCACTGGAAGGACTGATGCTAAAGCTGAAACTCCAATACTTTGGCCACCTCATGGAAAGAGTTGACTCATTGGAAAAAATCCTGATGCTGGGAAGGATTGGGGGCAGGAGGAGAAGGGGACGACCGAGGATGAGATGGCTGGATGGCATCATGGACTCGATGGACGTGAGTCTGAGTGAACTCCGGGAGATGGTGACGGACAGGGAGGCCTGGCGTGCTGCGGTTCATGGGGTCGCAAAGAGTCGGACACGACTGAGCGACTGAATTGAACTGAACACAAAACTGGAAAACGCTGCCTATAAAGAGTTCTGCAAACATGGAATTGTGATGTGCAGTATGTTTTTTCTTGCTTCATCCCTGCTAGAAAGATGAAAGTGAGTCTCTAATTATGGCAAAATGTAGCTTCCCTCATGGAATGGCACCCGACTCCAGTACTCTTGCCTGGAAAATCCCGTGGATGGTGGAGCCTGGTGGGCTGCAGTCCATGGGGTTGCTAAGAGTCAGACATGACTGAGCAACTTCACTTTCACTTTTCACTTTCAAGCATTGGGGAAGGAAATGGCAACCCACTCCAGTGTTCTTGCCTAGAGAATCCCAGGGGCAGGGAAGCCTGGTGGGCTGCCGTCTATGGGGTCACACAGAGTCGGACACGACTGAAGCGACTTAGCAGCAGCAGCAGCTTCCCTCATTGGCCACACACCCTTGGGCTGACATTCAGACTAAAGAATTCTTCACATCAAATGAAATTGGAGTAATAGCTATAAAACATATTAAACACCAAAAGCTGCCTAAAACACTGTTGTTTATTCTGAATGAGAAGGAACAGTGTAAAAATCAATTGTTACCAACTTACCTAGAGGGATCTTTAAAACAAGTCAAATGAGTATTATTCACCCTTCAGAAGGAAGGGAATCCACGCTACAGTGTGGATGGACCTTGAGGACAACATGCTCAGAGGAATCAGCCAGTCACCAAACAACACATCCTGTCTGACTCCACTCACACAAGGACCCTGGAGGGGTCAGATTCACTGACACAGGAAGCAGACAGTGGGCCAGGGGCTGCAGGAGGGCAGCGGAAGGGAGTGAGTGTTTCCGGGGACAGAGTGTCCCTCTGGGAGGGGGAGCAGGTCCCGGAGGTGGACGGTGCTGCCGGCTGCCCCGCAGTGTGAATGGGCGCGGCCGAGACGGTCAGCTTTCCGTGTGTTTCACCACAGTTAAGAAAAGGACAAAGTCTCGCGTCGATAATCTGATTAATGATCAGCTCTAGTGATCTCCCCGGGTTGGAAACCAGGCCTCTGTTTAGCCGGAAGGGCTGCTGGCAGGACCTTGGCACTAGCAGTGCCGCCCAGGGAGAATTGGGCCCATAAAATTACATTGAGGCCTCAGGCACCTGTTCCACCCAGCAAGGTCCCAGATAATCCAACCAATTCAGAAACAAAAGGAGGCAGAAAGTACTAAGAAATAAAAACTCACCCAGAATGGGACCGCCCACTGAAATCCACTGGCATCTCAGACTACAAAACGGGAAACTCATTTCTCAGCCTTTCCCTGTACACTCAGCACATAGATCCCCTACACAGACATGCTCAAGGAGGAGAACGAGGTGGCCGTGCTGGGGGCGCCCCAGAGCCCGGCGCCCGTGACGACCACGGTGATCAACATCCGCAGCGACACCACCGTGCCCGACCACATCGTGTGGTCCCTGTTCAACACCATCTTCATGAACTGGTGCTGCCTGGGCTTCGTGGCGTTCGCCTACTCTGTGAAGGTGGGTGGGCACCTGGGGCGTCTCCAGAAAGTGCTGGGAGCCTGGAGAGGGCCCAGCCCGATGGCGCGTGCACTGGGGAGCCCCTGGAGACGCCCCAGCCCAGATGGCACGTGCACTGGGGAGCCCCTGGAGACACCCCAGCCCGGATGGCGCGTGCACTGGGGAGCCCCTGGAGACACCCCAGCCCGGATGGCGCGTGCACTGGGGAGCCCCCGTGTGTGCGGGTCTGTGTGCATGCTCTTTGGGTGTGTGTGTGTGTGTGTGTGTGTGTGTGTGTGTGGCTTGGGGGATCGTTCCCAGTGAGACTCATGGTGAGGCTGCCTGGGTTCACATGCGGTGGAGCTGGGGGTCTGTGTCTCTCACATGCCAAGACAGCCTCGTTCCCAGCCTCATCAGGGAAGGCGCAGCCTTCACACTCAGCTTCAGAAACTCGAGTCTGGTCCGGAAACAAGGAAGGTGCTGCAAGGACCCTGACCCCTGGTGGGTGACTGGCCGGTGAAGGGGCCTGAGAAAGGGAGGCTGAGCCCTGGGGCTCCTGGAGAGGCTGACTCTCTGTGAGGACACAGACAGAGGCCCCAAGAGGAGAGGGTCTCACTGCCACTGTCCTGTTCAGACTCCAGGGAACGGGAGTGTGAGGGCCCATCGGGTGACTGGGACCAGCAGGGGGGACCTGAGCCACAGGCCTGGCGGTCCCTGGACCCTCACCACCTCTCCTCCTCCAGTCTAGGGACCGGAAGATGGTCGGCGACATCACTGGGGCCCAGAGCTACGCCTCCACCGCCAAGTGCCTGAACATCTGGGCCCTGGTCCTGGGCGTCTTTCTGACCATTGGATCGATCGTTGCTCTTGTGTTCGTCTTCGTGGCAGTCTACAGTATGGCTTTGGAGACAATGAGAAATAGAGGCTACTAGCCGCTGTCCATGGAGGCGGCCCAGGGCCTCCACCGTCCTTGGTGGCTTTGCACCCGAGGCATGGGCCCGCCCCGCTCCCAACCCGTAGGCAGCAGTTTATAGACACAGATTGTCAACCGCTGAATCAATAAAGTGCCCTTGTCTGTGAAGCTGCTGTGATGTCTCCTGCGGAGGGGACACTGCTGTGACCCTGGCGGCCTCTGGAGAGCCCAGAGCGGTCAGCTGCGGGCTGACTGAGAAGGCCAGAGCAGAGCTGGTGACCCCACCCTGGTCAACAGGAACCCCCAGAGGAAAGACCCCTTCCTCCCCTCAAAACCAGCAGGCCCTGCTGGGTGGAAGGGTCTCGCAGACACTGGGGACCCTGGGGCATTGTTGTGAGCCTGGGATGCAGACGGGGAGACGGGGGCCGCCCTAGCCCAGTGTGGGGAGAGACACCCGGACAGGTGTCTCTGTCTCTGACGCCCCAGGGGGAGCGGGTGGGGGGCCACACCCCGGCTGCGGAGCCGCTGTGCCCTGCACAGGGCGTCCTGGGTGTCACCCAGAGAGGCTGGAGGAGTCCAGCAGCCACAGGCTGCTGCCGGGGAGGGAGCCGTCCACACGCCCTTTGGGGACCCAGGCTCTCCCGGGCTCACTCGGGTCCCAGGGCTAGTCCTGCCCGGCTCTCACGGAAGCCAGCAGCTCTTCATAGTGGGTTCCCCTCCTCCTGGCACTCAGAGGGGATGGACGCCCAGTCCCCACTGGGCCCTCCCTGGGAGCCAGGCTGGTCTGGATCCTCCCTGGAGGACGGTGACTCGGATGAGGTCGCCCACTCTCTCTTGGGTCCCACAGGCGAGCACAGGGGCTCAGCCTCAGGGACGCTGAGTCCTGCAGGAGAGGCTGGCAGACTGCCTCTTTGAGTCCAGGAAGGACGGTCTCCCAGGCAGGGAGGAGGGGGACAGCTGTGTGACCCTGACCCCTGACCTGTGAACCCACAACCCTGGCAGGCCCTAGGGGGTCCCCACATCCTCTCAGGTGGGCAGCAGTCCTGAGGGCTGGTGGCACTGAGTGTAGCCCGCCTGAGCTTCACCGATTTGCGGTGAGGGTCCTGCTAGGTGGGAAGCCCCCTGGTGCAAGCCGCAAAGGCCCGTGTTCCGGACCTTCTGAAAGTTCACGGGAGGCCCGAGGCATCAAGCAGGGGAAACTGAGGGACCTTCCCTCGACGGCTCTGGGAGCTGACGGCCGGGCTGTGAGCAGCTGTGGTCCTCGGAGCCACATCCTGGCCTGGTTCCAGGGGACAGTCCCGTGTTCCTCTGTCAGCTGCGGGTGACCTGGGCGGGGCTGAAAGAGTTGGGGGAGCAGGAGGACAGAGCGGGGAGGTTGGAGCCCTGGGCCAGGGTGACAGGGGGTCCCTTTTCCAAGGAGCCCGTGGGGAGAAGGCCCTGCCCTGCTTTGCCTGGACTGGGCCTCGGAGGAACTGAGAAGACAGGGCTCCTTAAGATGCCAGGTTTGGTCCCAGCCTGGGGAGGGCAGAGCAGGGCAGATGAGTCCCAGGCTGGGGGTGGGCAGGCGTGCCCCTGGCCCCTTCCTGTTGCTGCTGGCACGGGAAGATTCTGCCTCCCCAGCCCACCCAGCGGGGTCTGCGCCGCTGGGCAGCGCCCCTGCCAGCTCCAGGGCTTTACCGGCTGCTGGCTCTCCCCCGCCTTGGAGGAAGTCCTTCCCGACCCTGAGGGGCGTGCCTGCCAGCCTCCGCCAGGACTTCCTTGGTGCTGCCCCTCGTGCTCATGGGTGTCAGACCCACAGGGTGAGGGGCTCCCTCCTGGCCCACCCTGGGATCGCAGCCTCCCCCAGTCAGGGGGCTGGGGTAGGCACAGACTGGGGAGGGGACCCACATGAGGAGTCAGGGGACAAGGGGGTGGCTCCGCTGCCCCTCTACACGCCCCGGCCCAGATGGGGGTGGGCGTCTGCCCTGCCCCTCTAGTGCCCCCGTGTCTGGAAGCCATGGCAGAAGAAGGATGGGGCTGGTGTCGAGGGCAGGGCAGGGCAGGGGCCTCTCCTCTAGCTGAGCAGCACGGGGCTCTCTCTGCAGCGGGGGCCTGCGGGGCCGTGCGAAGGACAGTGACGAGAGGGACGTGCCGCAGCGTGCGAGAGGGAGCTGGGCGCCAGCAGAGCCGGAACTGGCCGGCGTCCTGGCCGGGCCGCCCTCGGACCCCCGGAACTGCTGCTCTTCGCTCCCTGGGAAGCTGCTAGCCACCAGTCAGCTGCAGGCCGCGGCCCTGGCCTGCTGGCGCCGCCCCCTTTCTGGAACCTCCGTGCTCTGGACCGTCCTCGCTGTGTTGTGACCCCCGCCCTCTGGACGTGCCTGGAGCACAGTAGACTTGCCACCCGAATCTGCATTTCTCCAACTGCAAATCCTAAGGCGCCAGACTATCTTCTTATTTGCAGGCTTCTGAGCGGTTTCTTCTGTTTTGTCAACAGAGCCGAGGGTGTTCTGCGCCCAACCCTTGAGGAACCCACACCCCAACCCCCTGACCAGTAACTGCAGCCCCAGCCCAAGGCCCCAGGCACGCCGGGCCAGAGGACTGGCCGGGCCCCGCCTAGAGCCTCAGAGCATGTGGGACAGTGCGGGGCGGGAGGAGGTGGGCTCGGGCTCACGGCCAGGCTGGGACTCTCAAGGGCCCCCTCCCCAGGTCAAAACACAGCGCCCTCACATACAAATGCCTCCTTTTATTTCTTGGTGGACAGATGCCTGTATAGGCTGTAGGAAAAAGGGGTGACTGCCTCGGGCTGTGGGCAGGGACTAGTGGCCTCCGTAGTTCTGTATGAGCTCCAAGATTGCTTGGACGATCATCAGGGAGCCGGTGGACACAAGGATGATGAGGACGATACTCAGAAGGATGCCCAGGACCAGGGCGCAGATGTTCAGGCACTTGGCGGTGGAGGCGTAGCTCTGGGCCCCAGTGATGTCGCCGACCATCTTCCGGTCCCTAGACTGGGGGAGGAGAGGTGGTGAGGGGCCTGTGCCTCAGGCCCCCCTGCTGGCCCCCCACTGCCCGTTCCTCCCAGCGAGGACCCACGCCCGCCCGCCCCCTGGAGTTGAGCAGGACAGTGGCCAGTGAGCGCTCCTCCCCTCCTGGGGTCTCCATGACCTTTCCCACAGACAGTCAGCCTCTCCAGAAGGCCCAGGGCTCTCCCATCCTTCCTCTCAGCCCCCTCACTGGCCACTCACCCGCCAGGAGACAAAAGGCTGACCCTGGTCATCCCCACACACCCCCTGCAGCCTCATCATGACCTGCATGTACACACACACACACACACACACACCATGCACACAACAGAACACACAGCGGCTCCCCAACCCCCCGTGTCACCGGGCTGGGCCTCTCCAGGCTCCCAGCACTTTCTGGAGACGCCCCAGGTGCCCACCCACCTTCACAGAGTAGGCGAACGCCACGAAGCCCAGGCAGCAGCAGTTCATGAAGATGGTGTTGAACAGGGACCACACGATGTGGTCGGGCACGGCGGTGTCGCTGCGGATGTTGATCACCGTGGTCGTCACGGGCGCCTGGCTCTGGGGCGCCCCCAGCACGGCCACCTCGTGCTCCTCCTTGAGCAACTCATAGGCTGGGGGCACCACACCGTGGGCCCCAGTGAATAAGAGCTGGGAAGTGCAGTTCATGGTGGGGTTGGAGTATCTGTGGTCCAGATTCCAGCACACACTCGGGGGACCCTCCTTTACCCAGGAGTTTCGATTTCTCCTAAGTTCCCTTTTCCTGGGCCGTTCCGTTTCCTAAGTGGAAATGGGCTGGTCTTAGGAGGAGGGATGAACCGCTGAGTGTCAGGTTACACCGGGGTCAGTGGGAGGGAGGCTCCTTTCCCAGAGGCTGGAAGGGGCTGGAGGTTTCCTTCCACCCTCCCAGGTTCTCGGCTGGGACTCCCCTCTGTCATAATAAAAAGACAGTTTAACAGGAGAAAAATAACAGTTTACCAACCCGTATACCTCTTATCTGTGGGAGGGACCCAGAAAAGCTGAGCAACCTCCCCAAATGCTGAATGCCGTTTGAGCACCCAAATGCCATCTGAGCTCACGATGAGAGGCTGTGGTGGGCAGGAGAGGCCTCCCTGGGGAGGTTACCCCGAAAAGCCCAGAAATAGGGTGGCTTCCTGCAGAGGTCAGTCCTTGCCGCCTCCATCCATGAAAGTTTCCAGGAAATGCGGTCGGCCCCTGGTCCTGGTACAATAGTGTTAGTCGCTCAGTCGTGCCCGACTCTTTGCGACCCCATGGACTGCAGCCCACCAGGCTCCTCTGCCCATGAGATTTTCCAGGCAGAGATACTGGAGTAGGTTGCCATTTCCTTCTCCAGGGGATCTTGCCGACCCAGGGATTGAACCCGGGCCCCCGACACCGCAGGCAGATTCTCCACCGACTGAGCTACACAGGAAGCCCCCTGGTGCAATAGGGGCACCCTTACAGGGAGGCTTGCCTAGTTCATTAAATGTCTCTCATAGGCTGACTTCCACTCAGTCAGAATTGAAAATAACCCGTTAAAATAATCAGTGTACCAAGAGGCTTATTTGGGGCTATGAATTCTACTTCCCTTAACACCCAAGTCAGGCCCTGTGTTAGCCACACCCCCTTGCCTATTTAGGGATGTGGTCTGGGGACCCTTCCCCAGCCTGGGGGTCTCAGGCCCAAGCCTGCTGCAGCGCCCACTGTCCCCATTCGCGGCCCCTGCCAGGCCCCACTCAGCCTCACCCCCGGGCCCAGAGGAGCCCCGCCCCCACCGCCAGCCCCCCAGCTGCACAGGCCTCCCCTCTGAGGGGCACTGGCCCCCCAGTCCTGAGTCCCCGCTCCAGGCGGGGTTTGGGTCCTTCCCAGTTGCAGGTCAGCACCCAGCAGCCCATGTGGCCTGTCCCGAGGAGTCTCCCGCGTTCCCCCCTCATTTCTCATGGGACCTGGGGTGGCTCCAGAGGGAGCGGGCCTGCTGGCATGACAGTTCCTGGGCTTGGGGCTGTGCCCCCTCCTTAGGGACAGGGTGGGTTGGCTCTGTGGCCAGATCTCCGCTCTCTTCAGACTTCTTGAAAAGAGCCAGTCATTTTACCAGCAAATAGATTCACACACAGGAATAACAGATAACGGCAATTCAGGACAAGAAAGTCATAGCAAAAACTGTAACCACATTTGGGGAACAAAGGGGAAGGCGTTACTCTCTGTAGAGAAAAAGGAGGCAGTTGAGGGGCGGCAATGAGCAAAGTCCATCAGAGAAACGCGGCGAGCAGGGTGGTTGCGGCTTCTGCGGCTGAGCTGCAAGGACTCTCGTCAGCTGGAGTTGCTGTTGGCATGCAGAAGCACCCCCTTCTCCTCTAGGTTCTCTTGGCTGGTCTAGGAATTAAGTTGTCATAGACAATTAGGACAAAACCAAGCAAAAGTTTAGCAACATGTACACATGGGAGAGACCCAGGGGAACGGGAGCACCACCGAAACAGCCAAGACCCTCAGCTCAAATACCATCTTCAGCTAACGACAAGGAAGGTGCTGGGGCCAGGGTTTCGTGACTTGAAGGGGCAGCTGAACTGGAAATAGAAAGCAAATGTTTGGGAAACAAATGTTTGCTTGGCCAGGCAGGGACACGGGGACACAGACTGGACTCTGGTCTCCAACAAGCCCTTTTTCCAAATTATTTTAGGCTGTTATGGGGAGGCAACAATAAAAGCTTCCCAAATCCTCTGTTTCATTTTCCTTTTTAAAAATAAATAATCAGCCTAAATTAATCCTTATGCCAAAGAGAAACACTTTGGGACAGCAAAGTTTGCTCCTCTTCAGTGGGTACTATCGTTACAGAACGTTACAAGAAAACCAGAACCGACCTTTCGGCCAACCCAGTATGTCCTTGTGAAAGCCCCAGCCCTCCTCGGGTTGTGCACAGGCTTCTCATCATGTTTTCCTTGAGCCAGGGGAAAAGCTCTCCAGGCAAACCTGGAGCCATGTGTGCCTCCTGGAAGTTTCTGGTTAAGGTGTTATGGAGCCTCAATGACCAGCAAGAGGCCTCTGATCCCTCATGAAGAGAAAACAGAATGTAAATACAGAGAGAGCACACTGCCCTTTACCCTCCAGCTGCCAGCAAAGACTTGCCCAAGCACAGACACCGCTGCCAATCATCCCCTTGTGAGGGGCACTGAGGGGCGCTCATGAGCTGTAGCTTCTGCAGACCCTCGGGTCAGAGCAGAGGTGTCAGCATCAATCAACCAAGGCTACCTCAAATTATGGGTGTCCCAAAGCTGACAAATAGCCCGATTTACATGGATGGCCTTTCAGTTATCTTACAGATCTTGTTTTTCCATCCAGGGTTGGATTGCTTTGAAGCAAGGAATGGGGCATGGAATTAATTAAGGAATCTGAGCCCACGGTGGAGTTGGGACAGGCCTGCAGGCTAAGCTCTCTTGCCCTCAGTGCGTCAGTGGTCACCCCAAACAGGAAGACATGTCCCTCTACACCTCCAACAGGAAGGCCTCTGCCCTTCCCACACAGCAGGAGGGAGCAGGTTTCTCTCTGCCGCCCCAACCCCGGCAACAGCCCAGCCGGAGACCTCAGGCCCAGCCCCGGAACCTCGTTACTTTGCACCCCCGCTCCTCCAGTGGACTCCGGTCATCACCGCCCCTGCCAGCTCCCCCTCTCCCTAGAGTAGCAAGCCGTCTGTCCAGGCTCTCTGGGGTTCCGTCTGTCCACCATGGTGCGCATATCCTGAGTTGCATTTCCTCTGCTGTTCCTGAATAAACCTGTCTCTGCTGGTGCTGACTGGAAAAAATGCACAAACTAAATGTCGAAAATTATGTTTTATTTTGCAGACGAAACTGAGGCCTTAAGCCTGAGAGAAAGCCTCTCTGAGGATAAGGGAGGAGCCAGGACATACAGGAGTTTTGCAACAAAAGCCAAGTAGTCAGAACATGAAGATTACTGGCACTTAGAGGAAAACCAGACACCCTATGCGGCCGTCTAGTACTGTTCTACGAATGGGGAGGTGCGAGCGTCTGGGCTCACTGGAATCATTCCTCGGGCTGCACCTCCGCTCTCTGGGGCCAGGGCCCTGCACTTCCCTGTCCAGCATCCCCCCAGAGGGGTGGCCATAGTGTCCACAAATCCTTGTTTACTGATGTGGTAGGCGACGTGCTGTGCCTGCAAGCTTTTCCTGCACTTTCAATTCTTGACCTACAGAGTACGCTGTGTAGCTCATATTTATTGAATTCCAATATTCATTGGTTTTGTAAGTTTTTCTTGGGCAATAAAAGTATCCTAGAAACTATAAACCTTGTTACCTGCCTAACGGACACCTGCCTGTTTGACCCATCTGGGTCTTGGGCAGACTGGAGAGCAGAATGGAAGTGTGGGGGGTGGCCGCCCTGCACACCCTGGGCCCTGAGGTGGTCAGTGTCCGGCCCTCTCCCAGGGTGGGCGGCTAGTTTAGGTTTTCCTCCCTGCTGGGCCAATTCCAGAGCCCCCCAGCCAGCCCTGTGGCTCTCATCCAGAAGCCGCTGACCCCGTAAGGACAGTCCAGCACCGCCTGCTTCCGTGTCTATCGCACCTCGAGGTGGGGGGTGACTGCTGGGGTGGGGGCCACCCACTGCCCCATGGCCACAGGGAGAACCAGCCTTGGGTCAGGGCCCCGCGTGAATCCACAGCTGACAGCACCCTGCCATTCTGCCATCTGGCATTACTTCTGGCATCGTGCTGCTCTTTACCTTCACTTTGTGTGCTAAGTGACTCAGTCGCGTCCAGCTCTTTGCGACCCCAGGGACTGTAGCCCTCCAGGCTCCGCTGCCCATGGAATTTCCCAGGCAAGAACTGGAGTAGGTAGCCACTCCCTTCTCCAGGGGATTTTCCTGACCCAGAGATCGAACCCAGGTCTCCTGCCCTGCAGGCACATTCTTCGCCCTCTGAGCCACCAGGGGTTGTTTCTGTGCTTTTTAGCTGGCGTCTGTCTTCACTGAAACATGCAAACTTACCTGCTCAAATCTTACCCCCAGAGGCACCGTGAAGCTCACACGCTTACGAGGCAACATGTCCCAGAGCTGCAGCCAGCTCCTACCCACATCTGGGGCTGGCCTCTCAATCGCCGGGAACATGTGCCAGTTGTGGAAACTACACAAAAAAATAGTGGGGTGGAGAATTCTCAAAGCCCATCTCTCCACAAAAGCAGGAAAAAATTTGCAAAAAACATCAGAATCAACATTTTCAGCCTCTGAAAGTAGAGAAAGTCTTGCAGAAATCAGAGGAGTGCTTAATCAAGAAAAAATGGTGTGATTTCAGCACAGAGCTGTGCGGCATTCTATCTAATCCTGGTTCCATCCCTCGTGTCTAAGCTCCGCGGCAGCCTCGCAGACAGCAGCCTGTAGTCTGTTCCAGACTCTTGCCGAAGTCTGAAGAGGCAGGAGCACTTCCTAACTCATTCTCTGAGGCCAGAATCACCCAGACACCAAAGTCAGAGAGAGAGACTGCAAAGAAAACAAAGACCAATATCCCTTATGAGCATAGGTGCGAAACCCTCCGCAAGCTCTAGCAAACTGAACCCAACATGTTACGTACACACCACGACTGTTACCAGCAGGGGCTGGAGCCAAACTCAAGCTGCTCATTACTCCATGTTTGACAGACAGACAAGTTTTGTTGGTGGGAGAAGAAAGATGCTTTACTCAGGAAGCTGGCAACCTGGGGAGATGACAGACTGGTGTCCCCCAAACCACTTCTGAGTTGCCGATCAGGGCAAGCGCTTTTAAAGGAAAGCGTCCAGGGTTTGCAGGTGACGGCCACGTGCAGAGCAGCACAGTCAGCGCTGACCAGCACCCTGAAACTGGTGGTGCAGGGCCTGGTGAGCGGCATCTCATCTGGAGTGAAGTGAATCTCCAGCGCCAGGGTCGGGCTGCTCTCGCCCCCTTGAGGGCAGTTTCTGGCGGCGTGCCGCATGGGGCAGCTTAAGCCGCTGCTACAGCCTGGCCACCGTGCTGTCCAGCTTCTTCCCTCTGGCGCCAGCTTCAGCTTCAATTCAGTCGCTCAGTCGTGTCCAAGCCTTTGCGACCCCATGGACTGCAGCACGCCAGGCCTCCCTGTCCATAGTCAACTCCCGGAGGTTACTCAAACTCATGTCCATCGAGTCAGGAATGTCATCCAACCATCTCATCCTCTGTTTTCCCCTTCTCCTTCCGCTTCAATCTTTCCCAGCATCAGGGTCTTTTCTAGTGAGTCAGTTCTTTCCACCAGGTGGACAAAGTATTGGAGTTTCAGCTTCAGGATCAGTCCTTCCAGTGAATATTCAGCACTGATTTCCTTTAGGATGGACTTGTTGGATCTCCTTGCAGTCCAAGGGTCTCTCAAGAGTCTTCTCCAACACACAGTTCAACAGCATCAGTTCTTCAGCACTCAGCTTTTTATATAGTCCAACTATCACATCCATACGTGACTACTGGAAAAACAATAGTTTTGACTAGATGGACCTTTGTTGGCCAAGTAAGGTCTCTGCTTTTTAATATGCTGTCCTGGTTGAACATAGCTTTTCTTCCAAGGAGCAAGCGTCTTTTAACTTCATGACTGCAGTCCCCATCTGCAGTGATTTTGGAGCCCCTCAAAATAAAGTCTCTCACTGTTTTCATTGTTTCCCCATCTATTTCCCATGGAGTGATGGGCCCAGATGCCATGATCTTAGTTTTCTGAATGTTGAGCTTTAAACCAACTTTTTCACTCTCCTCTTTCACTTTATTCAAGAGGCTCTTTAGTTCTTTGCTTTCTGTCATAAGGGTGGTGTTATCTGCATATCTGAGGTTATTGATATTTCTCCCAGCAATCTTGATTCCAGCTTGTCCTTCAGCCAGCCTGGCATTTCTCATGATGTACTCTGCATATAAGTTAAATAAACAGGGTGACAATATGCAGCCTTGACATACTCTTTTCCCAATTTGGAACCAGTCCACTGTTCCATGTCCAGTTCTAACTGTTGCTTCCTGACCTGCATACAGGTTTCTCAGAAGGCAGGTCAGGTGGTCTGGTATTCCCATCTCTTGAAGAATTTTCCACAGTTTATTGTGATCCACAAAGTCAAAGGCTTTGGCATAGTCAATAAACAGTAGATGTTTTTCTGGAATTCTCCTGCTTTTGTGATGATCCAATGGATGTTGGCAATTTGATCTCTGGTTCCTCTGCCTTTTCTAAAACCAGCTTGAACATCTGAAAGTTTACGTTTCACATACTGTTGAAGCCTGGTTTGGAGAGTTTAGAGCATTACTTTGCTGGCGTGTGAGACGAGTGCAATTGTGCAGTAGTTTGAACATTCTTTAGCGTTGCCTTTCTTTGGGATTGGAATGAAAACTGACCTTTTCCAGTCCTGTGGGCACTGCTGAGTTTTCCAAATTTGCTGGCATATTGAGTGCAGCACTTTCATAGCATCGTCTTTTAGGATTTGAAACAGCTCAACTGGAGTTCCATCACCTCCACTAGCTTTGTTTGTAGTGATGCTTCCTAAGGTCCACTTGACTTTGAACTCCAGGATGTCTGGCTCTGGGTGAGTGATCACACCATCACAGTTATATGGGTCATGAAGATCTTTTCTGTACAGTTCTGTGTGTTCTTGCCACCTCTTCTTTATATCTTCTGCTTCTGTTAGGCCCATAGCATTTCAATGTTCCCTTGGTATCTCTAATTTCTTGAGGAGATCTCTAGTCTTTCCCATTCTATTGTTTTCCTCTATTTCTTTGCAATGATCACTGGGGAAGGCTTTCTTATCTTCTTGCTATTCTTTAGAACTCTGAATTCAAATGGGCATATCTTTCCTTTTCTCCTTTGCCTTTCACTTCTCTTCTTTTCTCAGCTATTTGTAAGGTCTCCTCAAACAACCATTTTGTCTTTTGCATTTCTTTCTCTTGGGGGTGGTCTTGATCACCGCCTCCTGCACAATGTCATGAACCTCCTTCCGTAGTTCTTCAGCCATAGTTCATAGATCTGTCTATCAGATCTGATCCCTTGAATCTATTTGTCACTTCTGCTGTATTGTAAGGGATTTGATTTAGGTCATATTTGAATGGTCTGGTGGTTTTCCCTACTTTCTTCAATTAAGTCTGAATTTTGCAATAAGGAGTCCATGATCTGAGCCACAGTCAGCTCCTGGTCTTGTTTTTGCCTACTGTATAGAACTTCTCCATCTTTGGCTACAAAGAATATAATCAATCTGATTTCAGTATTGACCATCTAGTGATGTCCATGTGTAGAGTCTTCTCTTGTGTTGTTGGAAGAGGGTGTTTGCTATTACCAGTGTGTTCCCTTACAAACTGTTATCCTTTGCCCTGCTTCATTTTGTACTCCAAGGCCAAGTTTGCCTGTTACTCCAGGTATCTCTTAACTTCCTACATTTGCATTCCAGTCCCCTATAATGAAATGGACATCTTTTGGGGTGTTAGTTCTAGAATGTCTTATAGGTCTTCATAGAACCGTTCAACTTCAGCTTCTTCAGCATTACTGGTGGGGGCATAGACTTGGATTACTGTGTATTGAATGGTTTGCCTTGGAAAAGAACAGAGATCATTCTGTCTTTGAGATCTCTGTTTTTGAGATTGCACCCAAGTACTGCATTTCAGATGCTTTTGTTGACTATGAGGGCTACTCCTTTTCTTCTAAGGGACTCTTGCCCACAGTAGTAGATACAATGGTCATCTGAGTTAAATGGATTCACCCTATCCAGTCCATTTAAGTTCGCTGATTCCTAAAATATTGATGTTCACTCTTGCCATCTCCTGTTTGACCATGTCCAATTTGCCTTGATTCCCGGACCTAACATTCCAGATTCCTATGCAATATTGCTCTTTACAGCGTCGGACTTTACTTCCATCACCAGTCACATCCACAGCTGGGTGGTGGTGTTGCTTTGGCTCCATCTCTTCATTTTTTCTGGAGTTATTTCTCCACTGATCTCCAGAAGTATGCTGGGCACCTACTGACCTGGGGAGTTCATCTTTCAGTGTCCTATCTTTTTGCCTTTTTGTACTGTTCGTAGGGTTCTCAAGGCAAGAATACTGATGTGGTTTGCCATTCCCTTCTCCAGTTTAGTATTAGTATCTGTGAAACAACTAAGAATGTGGAACAGACACTGTTACCCATGTCCTTCGGGGAGGAACTAAAGATTCTGTGACAGATAAATAATGGCTGATTCGCCGTTTAAATTGTTGCCTGCTTTTATGGCCCAACTGCTATCATTTTTATCACTACATAGTCTCATCTTTTAGATTAATTCTTGAACCAGGCTTTTGTGACTCAGGGTTAGGCCCCTAGGAGACTAAAGCCTTTTTCTACAAATAAGAATCAGGTCCCGTGGAGGGGCCTTTGTACCTGGGAAAGCCCCTGCAGGTTCCTGCTGGGTTTCATGACCAAGAGGCATTTATTCCAGAAATGCAACCATGGTTTAAGAATATAAGTCAATTAATAACATCAGAGTAATTAATACATGGTATTAATAAATGAAGAAAAACACTCTGTGATTATCACAGTTACTGCAGACAAAGCACCTGACAAAAATCCAACAGCGTCTCCTTTTGGAAGCATTTCAAAGAAAAAAGCACTTCTCCCACTTGATAAAGGACATCTACAGGAAAGGTACAGCTCAGAGCACACGTAAAGGTGAACGGCTGAAAGCTTCTCGAAACTGTAGACCACTTTGGGAAGCACACGGTCATTTTCACAACATTGGTCCTTCCGGTCCGAGAACGTGATGTAGCGCTCCGCCTGTTTACATCATTTCCGGTTTCACAACATTGGTTCTTCCGGTCCGGGAACGTGATGTATCTCTCCACCTGTTTACATCGTTTTTTATTTCTTTCATCACTGTCGTGTAGTTTTCTGTGCACAGGCCTTTGGTCTCCTTAGGTAGGTTTATCCCTAGGTACTTTGCTGTTGTTGCTGTGGTGAATGGGATTGCTCCCCTAATTTCTCTTTCTGATTTTTTGTTGTGTATAGTATATAACAATATATCCTTATCAAATTGCCAATGGCATTTCTCACAGAACTAGAACAAAAATTTTACAATTTGTTTAGTAACACAAAAGACCCCAAGCATCAAAGCAATCTTGGGAAACAACAGAGCTAGAGGGATCAGGCTTCCTCCAGTTGATCCCTTCCTATGGGATTCCTTCCTGGAGGAATCTGACTTCAGACTATACTACAAAGTTACTGTAATCAAGACAGCATGGTACTGGCACAAAAGCAGAAACATAGATCAATGAAGCAAGGTAGAAAGCTCAGAGATAAACCCACACACCAAAGGGCACCTTATCTTTGACGAAGGAGCAAACATATACAATGGAGAAAAGACAGGCTCTTCAATAAATGGTGCTGAGAAACCTGGACAAGCACATGTGAGATGAAATGAGAACGCCTCCTGTCCTCCCTACTGGCTCCAGAGGGAAGTCTCTGCATGCTGCCGCTGGTCGGTGGCCCCTGCCCAGGCCCAGCATGTGCCTGTCGTGGCAGAGGGCACTGCCGGCAGCTGGCTTGGGGTGGTCCCGGTGGTGGCAGTCCAGCTGGGGCAGCAGGCGCTGGAGTGCCAGTGGTGCTGGGGCCCATGGGGCTGCTGGCGGGCCGTGCAGTTCGAGCAGGAGGACTTGGGGATGGTGGGCATGAACCGCATGGCATTCCGCTAGGGCAAGGCCATGACCCTCATCTTTGTGGGCAGCGTGCCCCAGGGCAGCACCATGCTGGACCCCCTGCCAATGCGCTGGGAAAGGAGACCACATCCTCCCCCACATACTGGCTGTGCGCCAGGCCTGGTCCAAGTGAGGCTGAGAGAAGCTGCAGCCGGACGAGGCCTTCAGCCTAGAGGTGATCGCCGAGCACCGCGAGCCAGCCTGAGTCCTCCGCAGCAAAGACTCCTTTACCCTCAAGTGCTACATCGACCTGTTGGCCTCTCCCCAACTCCAGGCTCCTGCTGGTGGTGCAGGACAGCCTCTGCACCCTCCCTGGGCACTCGCAAGGGCACCATCGCTGGCTTCAACCCTAGTAGCTACGGCGACTGCCTCACCAAGGGGAGCAGGCCGTCGCGGTGATGTATGCCCCGAGCATGGAGGAGGCGAAGCGCAAGTGCCCGGCACACCCTACGAGCAACAGGTGCTGTGCCCCTGGCGCTCCCTCAAGCTCATCCTCTGCTGTGACAGCACCCTGCATCAGGACGACCTCATCTGCAAGCGCTGCAGCCCAAGTCCAGGATCGGGCTCCACAGGCCAGGCCCTCGAGCCTGTGAACCTGGACGCTCTCTCCAAGTGGACTGGCCACATTCCTGGGGATGTGCTGAGGGACATGGGCCAGATGGCCCCCATGCTGGCCCAGCTCAGCTATGACCCCTGTGCAAACCCACCCAATTGCTACAACCCCAGCCCCACCCCATGGTCATCAACCACACACACCAGGTCTTGAAACAGGGACTACAAAACACAGGTCAGTCTGAAAGGCTGCTTTCAGGTAGACAAGAACAGCACCTCTTCCCACCTGAGAAGCTCGTGATTCCCAGATCTCCGCAAATGGCTTTGTTGCCAGGAGAAACTGCATTAGAGTGGAAACTGGACCTTTAATCCAAGCATATTGTTCGCTGTTATATTAATCGCCAAAACAGGGGGAAGGTATATGCATATGTTTGCAAAAGCCGAATTATTGAAAACTTACCTCTTCACACTCTATCTTAGGACAGTCTGGGGCAGAGGACCAAGAGGGTGGAAGCAGGCTGGTTTCGAAACGTCGGCATTTTTTCCCTGAAAACTTTTTCTAAGAAATGGATCTGCAGGGTCTTCAGGGACAAAGCCACCGCCCGGGCCTCTCCTGTGGACTCTTACTTTCGAATTCAAAGAATCTGTGCGAGAGTTTAGTATATGAGGTCTCCTTTGATTCTCCTTTTCTCTTTGGTTCTACTCAGCTTCACAGAGGAAATATTTCTATAATTTGAATAAACTGAATGGCGGGAAAAAGCACTTCCTAACACCATACACAAAAACAATCTCAAAATGGATTGAAGACCTAAATGTAAGGCCAGAAACTATAAAAACTCTTAGAGGAAAACATAGACAGAACACCCTGATATAAAGTGCAGCGAGATTTTCCTTGAGCCACCTCCTAGAGTAAAGGAAATAAAAGCAAAAACCAACAAACAAATGGGACCAACAGTTAGCTCTGGACACGAAGCAACCGACTGGTTCAAAATTGGGAAAGGAGTACAACAAGGCTGCGTATTGTCACCCTGCTTATTTAACTCATATCCAGAGTACATCATGCAAAATGCCGGACTACATAAATCGCAAGCTGGAATCAAGATTGCCAGGAGAAATATCAACAACCTCAGATATGCAGGTGATACGACTCTAATGGCAGAAAGTGAAGAGGAACTGAGGAGCCTCTGGATGACCGTGAACGAGGAGAGTGAAAAAGCTGGCTTAAAACTCAACAATAAAAAAACTAAGATCGTGGCACCCAATCCCATCACTTCATGGCAAACCAGTTCAGTCAGTTCAGTCACTCAGTCGCGTCTGACTCTTTGCGCCCCCATGAATCGCAGCACACCAGGCCTCCCTGTCCATCACCAACTCCGGGAGTTCACTCAGACTCAAGTCCATCGAGTCAGTGATGCCATCCAGCCATCTCATCCTCGGTCGTACCCTTCTCCTCCTGCCCCCAATCCCTCTCAGCATGAGTCCTTCTCCAGCGAGTCAACGCTTCGCATGAGGTGGCCAAAGTATTGGA
This sequence comes from Capra hircus, assembly GCF_001704415.2. NCBI lineage: Eukaryota > Metazoa > Chordata > Mammalia > Artiodactyla > Bovidae > Capra > Capra hircus. The sequence continues at coordinate 46,070,972 of NC_030836.1, forward strand.
GTTTCAGCTTTAGCATCAGTCCTTCCAGTGAAAACCCGGGACTGATCTCCTTTAGGATGGACTGGTTGGATCTCCTTGCAGTCCAAGGGACTCTCAAGAGTCTTCTCCAACACCACAGTTCAAAAGCATCAATTCTTCGGCACTCAGCCTTCTTCACAGTCCAACTCTCACATCCATACATGACCACAGGAAAAACCATAGCCTTAACTAGACGGACCTTAGTCGGCAAAGTAATATCTCTGCTTTTCAATATGCTATCTCGGTTGGTCATAGCTTTTCTTCCAAGGAGTAAGCATCTTTTAATTTCATGGCTGCAGTCACCATCTGAAGTGATTTTGGAGCCCAAAAAAATAAAGTCTGACACTGTTTCCACTGTTTCCCATCTATTTCCCATGGAGTGATGGGACCAGATGCCATGATCTTCATTTTCTGAATGTTGAGCTTTAAGCCAACATTTTCCACTCTCCACTTTCACTTTCATCAAGAGGCTTTTTAGCTCTCTTCACTTTCTGCCACAAGGGTGGTGTCATCTGCATATCTGAGGTGATTGATATTTCTCCCGGCAATCTTGATCCCAGCTTGTGCTTCTTCCAGTCCAGCGTTTCTCATTATGTACTCTGCATATAAGTTAAATAAGCAGGGTGACAGTATGCAGCCTTGACGTACTCCTTTTCCTATTTGGAACCAGTCTGTTGTTCCATGTCCAGATGACCATTACATCTACAACTGCGGGCAGGAATCCCTTAGAAGAAATGGAGTAGCCATCATGGTCAACAAAAGAATACGAAATGCAGTACTTGGATGCAGTCTCAAAAATGACAGAATGATTTCTGTTTGTTTCCAAGGCAAACCATTCAATATCACAGTAATCCAAGTCTATGCCCCAACCAGTAATGCTGAAGAAGCTGAAGTTGAACGGTTCTATGAAGACCTACAAGACCTTTTAGAACTAACACCCAAAAAAGATGTCCTTTTCATTACAGGGGACTGGAATGCAAAAGTAGGAAGTCAAGAAACACCTGGAGTAACAGGCAAATTTGGCCTTGGAATATGGAATGAAGCAGGGCAAAGGCTAATAGAGTTTTGCCAAGAGAACGCACTGGTCATAGCAAACACCCTCTTCCAACAACACAAGAGAAGACTCTACACGTGGACATCACCAGATGGTCAACACCGAAATCAGATTGATTATATTCTTTGCAGCCAAAGATGGAGAAGCTCTATACAGTCAACAAAAACAAGACCAGGAGCTGACTGTGGCTTGGATCGTGAACTCCTTATTACCAAATTCAGACTGAAATTGAAGAAAGTAGGGAAAACCACTAGACCATTCAGGTATGACCTAAATCAAATCCCTTATGATTATACAGTGGAAGTGAGAAATAGATTTAAGGGCCTAGATCTGATAGATAGAGTGCCTGATGAACTATGGAATGAGGTTCATGACATTGTACAGGAGACAGGGATCAAGACCATCCCCATGGAAAAGAAATGCAAAAAAGCAAAATGGCTGTCATGGCAAATAGAAGGGGGAAAATTGGAGCACTGACAGATTTTATTATTGGGGGGGCTCCAAAATCACTGCAGATGGTGACTGCAGCCATGAAGTTAAAAGATGCTTACTCCTTGGAAGGAAAGTTATGACCAACCTAGATAGCATATTGAAAAGCAGAGACATTACTTTGCCAACAAAGGTCCGTCTAGTCAAGGCTATGTTTTCTCCAGTGGTCATGTATGGATGTGAGAGTTGGACTATAAAGAAAGCTGAGCGGTGAAGAATTGATGCTTTTGAACTGTGGTGTTCGAGAAGACTCTTGAGAGTCCCTTGGACTGCAAGGAGATCCAACCAGTCCATCCTAAAGGAGATCAGTTCCGGGTGTTCACTGGAAGGACTGATCCTGAAGCTGAAACTCCAATACTTTGGCCACCTGATGCAATGAGCTGACTCATTGGAAAAGACCCTGATGCTGGAAAAGATTGAAGGCGGGAGAAGAAGGGGACGACAGAGGATGAGATTGTTGGATGGCATCTCCGACTCAATGGACATGAGTTTGAGTAAACTCCATGAGTTGGTGATGGACAGGGAGGCCTGGTGTGCTGCAGTCCATGGGGTCGCAAAGAGTCGGACACGACTGAGTGAATGAACTGAACTGAACTGAACCTTCTGACTAGTCTTGTTATCTTGAAGCTTGCATACTATGGGTTGGGTCTGGTAAGACCTTTCTGTTGTTAGTTGTGACCTTGTTAATTTAAGAGGCATGTTGTGGGGGCGGGGCGGGTCTGATAAGAGCATATAAGGTTTTGCTAAGACAAAGGGCACTCTCCACCCCTTCTGATTCTACGTCAGAAGGTTTCTCTGTCCCTTTTCAGCGCTTCCCTGGTGGCTCAGAGGGTAAAGCGTCTGCCTGCGATATAGGAGACCCGGGTTTGATCCCTGGGTCGGGAAGATCCCCTGGAGAAGGAAATGGCAACCCCCTCCAGTATTCTGGCCTAGAAAATTCCATGGATGGAGGATCCTGATAGGCTACAGTCCACGGGGTTGCAAAGAGTTGGACATGACTGAGCGACTTCACTTTCTTTCACTTTCATACTTTAATAAAACTGATACACAAAAGCTCTTTATTTATCAAGCCTGGCCCCTGGTCCCAAAGCTAAATCTTCTTTGGAGATCAAGAATCTGACACCATTCACCACAAGCTATCACTACCGTATGCAAAACAGGTAGCTAATGAGAAATTGCTACGAAACACCGGGAGCTCAGCCTGGTGCTCTGAGAGGACCTGGAGCAGTGGGAAAATCAACATCCAAAATCACTAGCAATGGCTAACCCAATGATTATAATTAAGAAGACAACTCCATTTGCAATAGTATTTTTAAAATACTTAGTAAAAAATTTACCCAAGTAGGTGTATGACTTGTATGCCAAAAACTACAGATCATTGCTGAAAGGAACTGAAAAAGCCTAAATAAATGAAAAGACATCTATGCTCACAGACGTGAGCTCTTAGGCAACACTCCACAGATGACCTTCAGTTTCAACACAGTACAGTTCAGCTCAGTTCAGTCGCTCAGTCGTGTCTGACTCTTTGTGACCCCACGAATCGCAGCACGCCAGGCCTCCCTGTCCATCACCAACTCCCGGAGTTCACTCAGACTCACGTCTGAGTCCGTGATGCCATCCAGCCATCTCATCCTCGGTCGTACCCTTCTCCTCCTGCCCCCAATCCCTCCCAGTCTTCTCCAGTGAGTCAACTCTTCGCATGAGGTGGCCAAAGTACTGGAGCTTCAGCTTTAGCATCATTCCTTCCAAAGAAATCCCAGGGCTGATCTCCTTTAGAACGGACTGGTTGGATCTCCTTGCAGTCCAAGGGACTCTCAAGAGTCTTCTCCAACACCACAGTTCAAAAGCATCAATTCTTCGGCACTCAGCCTTCTTCACAGTCCAACTCTCACATCCATACGTGACCACTGGAAAAACCATAGCCTTCACTAGACGGACCTTAGTTGGCAAAGTAATGTCTCTGCTTTTGAATATGCTATCTAGGTTGGTCATAACTTTCCTTCCAAGGAGTAAGCATCTTTTAATTTCATGGCTGCAGTCACCATCTGCAGTGATTTTGGAGCCCAAAAAAATAAAGTCTGACACTGTTTCCACTGTTTCCCCATCTATTTCCCATGAAGTGATGGGACCAGATGCCATGATCTTCGTTTTCTGAATGTTGAGCTTTAAGCCAACTTTTTCACTCTCCACTTTCCCTTTCATCAAGAGGCTTTTTAGTTCTTCTTCACTTTCTGCCATAAGGGTGGTGTCATCTGCATATCTGAGGTGACTGATATTTCTCCCTGCAATCTTGATTCCAGCTTGTGTTTCTTCCAGCCCAGCATTTCTCATGATGTACTCTGCATATAAGTCAAAATTCCCACATTTTTTATTTTTATTTTTTCCAGAAATGGATAGGCTGATCCTAAAATCCACATGGAATTGTCAGGCCAAAACCATCTTGGAAAAGCATAACAGAGTTAGGGGCTCATGCTTCCTGATTCAAAATTCACTACCAAGCTGCAGTCAGCGAGGGGTTGTGTTCCTGGCGTAAGATACACACATGGACTGTGGGACGGAAATTAGAGGCCATGACAAACTTACACGCAGATGGTCACAGGAGGCCAACAGGCTGCCAGGACTGTCACAGTTGGCGCAGATGTGGATGTCCACATGGAGAGGGAAGAAGCTGGACCCTGCCTCGCAGTTCATACAAAATTAACTCAAAATGGATACAGTGAGACAGGCCGTGACCAGGGGCCTTTTGCTACAGGGCTTATTCCTGGACCAACTTCTCCTAGACTGACAGAGAAACTGTGGGGGACTAAGAGAAACTGCATGCACGGGCATCTGGGGCAAGACATGGGCAGCAAGACACAGAAGGCCGGAGCACGCCTGCCTGCGCAAAAGCTGCGCCTGCCCGTGATCCCCGCACGCAGCGCCAGCAACGGGGGCAGGCCGTCAAAGCCCCTCTGTGGGCCAGCCTGCCCAGCAGGCCACACGCTCACCCACTGAAGGGACCAGCTCGCCCTGTGTCGGGATGAACATGGGCCCCTGTTGCTTGGTTTTGCTCCCTCCTTCTGAAGCAGGGGCCCCAGTAAAGCCATTCCTCAATTCCTCATCTGGCCTTGTATCAATTTCTACAATTAAAGAGTCCAGGAGCCTGAGTCGGCGACAGTGGGACCTGGTATAAAAGCTGAACTGCAAAACGGTTAGAAGGAAACGCAGTGTGACTTTGGATCAGGCAATGGTTTCTTAGCTACATTACAAGATCTAAAGAAAACAGAGATAAATTGTCGTTTGCCAAATGAAAAATGTCTGTGCCTCAAAGGACACTCAAGAAAGTGAAAAGACAATCTAAAAAATGGGAGAGAATTTGGAATTCATGTATCTGACAAGGGACTAGTATTCAGCATATAAAGGAAGAACTGCCATTCAACAACAGCAAGACCCACAGACCAAGCAGTCAGCGGAAAAAGGCCGGAGCAGACAGCTTCCGAAGACACATGAGCAGCTGGTGAGCAGAAGCCATGCTCGGCACAGGTGGTGGGCAAGGATATGCCCATAAACCACCACCAAGGGGGCAGCTGCCGTGGTTTTATACGACCCAGCAGTTCCACTCCAAGATGCAGGCCGAAGAGAGCTGAAATGTGTGGTTATGGAAAACCTTGACCACAAATGTTTCTAAGCATTATTCATAATAGCCAAAAGCTGGAAATGGTCAAATGTCCATAGGTTGATGAAGAAAGGAAAAAAATGTACGGTGTCCTCTTACAGTACAACATTAACCAGCCATAAAGACAGGGGGTTCCGGCACAGCCTGCAGCATGGACGAACATCACGTAGTGAGATACTACAGAACAAAGGCTCATGATTTACACGGAAAACCCCAGGAGGGAAACCCAGGCCGAGAGAGCAGACTGGTGTTTGAAGGGAGGATGCGCTGAAGGGATTAGGGAGGGCCCCCTACTGGGAATGGGGTTCCCTTAACCCTAAGGCGGGCGGGGAGGCTGGCTGTTGGAGCTGGACAACATCGCACCGAAAAGTGCCAGAGAAGCTCACTTGTACGCTTTCTGTGGGTGAAACAAAACCGGTTCTGCTCTGCAACTTTCAGGGGATTAAAAATTAAGCCGTCTAACCAATCAATAAATAAGGCTTCCCTGGTGGCTTAGAGGGTAGAGCGTCTGCCTGCAGCACAGGAGACCTGGGTTCGATCCCTGCATCGGGAAGATCCTCTGGAGAAGGAAATGGCAACCCACTCCAGTACTCTTGCCTGGAAAATTCCATGGACAGAGGAGCCTGGTAGGATATAGTCCATGGGGTCTCAAAGAGTCGGACACGACTGAGTGACTTCACTTTTCAACCAATAAATAAAAGCACAGGAGCAAAGGCGTGACTGTCACCTGGCAGCGACCTCCTACGTGTCACCATCAGCACTGCACAGCGGGTCATCCTGTCTATAGACCGGCCCCTGGGGAGAAACTGCCGGAGGCTGAGCTGCGGCCCCTCTCCAGCCAGGAGCAGGGGGCCTGCTGGGGGCCCGAGGCCGCAGGGGAGCCTCACCCCATGCGGTTGAGGACGCGAGCCTGCACAGACACGACCACCCGGCTTGTGGGTGTCCATCCTGCCCACGCCGACCCCGCCCTCTGATGGCCTGGCCTGCACAGCAGCTCAGCCGAAGGACAGCCTGCTGGGTCAGTGCCGCCAGCAGGAGCGCAGAGCACACAAGATACCTCCACAGGGAGGGCTTAACTGTGGGGCCAGGGCGCAGAGCAGAGCTGTCCCAGAGAGATAGGAGGTGAGGAGGCCCAGGGTCCCAGCGCCAGGCCTCAGGGTGGTGTGGGGGCGCTGGGTCAGAGCACCAGGCCTCAGGGCAGTGTGGGGGCCACTGGGGCACCCGAGGCTGGCCTGGGAGCCTTGCCGCAAAGGGACACAACTGGTGGGATGGCCTTGCTCCTAACAGGACGGCCCAGGCCTGGCCATCACTGCCCACAGCCTCACACACAGGTGAGGGCAGAGACAGAACACGTGGCCCTGCGGTCTGAAGAGAGCAGAGGCCTGGCCACAGAGCCGACCCACCCTGTCCCTGAGGAGGGGGCACAGCCTCAAGCCCAGAGCCGTCCTGCCAGCACGCCTGCTCCCCCTGGAGCCACCCCAGGTCCCATGAGAAATGAGGGGGGACGGGGGAGGCAGGAAGGCCAGGCTGCATGGCCACACGGGCCCGGGGCTCCCAGCGGCTGCCAGACGCCTGGCAGGCGTCCTGCCTCCAAACAGCTGGCCCTGGTCCCGCTCCCCCAGCCCTTGGGGGACCGTGGGAGGCTCCTCGGGGCAGGCTACACGGGCTGCTGGGTGCTGACCTGCAACCGGGAAGGACCCAAACCCCGCCTGGAGTGGGGACTCAGGACTGGGGGGCCAGTGCCCCTCAGAGGGGAGGCCTGTGCAGCTGGGGGGCTGGCGGTGGGGGCGGGGCTCCTCTGGGCCCCGGGGGTGAGGCTGAGTGGGGCCTGGCAGGAGCCCCTGAGTGGGGACAGTGGGCGCTGCAGCAGGCTTGGGCCTGAGACCCCCAGGCTGAGGAAGGGTCCCAGCCCCAACCAACCCCTAAATCGGGAGCAGGTGTTGCTGAGACAGGGCCTAACTCTGGCGAGACCCCAAATTTGGCACATTGATTATTTTACACTGTGTGGATGAAAAGTGTCATCTGCCCCATCAGGAAGCAAAGGGCGCTGCAGCCCCTTAGGGTGGAAAAGCAGGCTGCTGCCCAGACAGCTGGGAGGCGCGTCAGGGGAGTGATTTCACAGGGTCCAGAGTCTTGCATGTTCCCATATGAAGAAAAGGGCTAACTTCTCTAAATAAGACATTGAGTTTTCTTTAATTAACAGAATCTTTTGATGTTCCAGCTACCTGGTTTTACTGCTCAAACTCCTATAAATTCTGCCCCTCACTTCATCTCTTTGGAGCAACCTGTCAGAGCAAACGAACGTTCTGGGTCTTGGACTTAGGTGCTCAGGTTTATGGCAAATGAAAGACAGTTCCCATCTATTTGGTTGTACTCTTTTTTTTTTTCAGTCAGCAAGAGAAACCGCCCTGAAAGGGTGTCTCCTCTTGTACCAGGATGGGGGTGGGTGGGGGGGGTGGTGGGCGGAGGGGACTACATTCCTAGAAACTCTCATGGTGGGAGGAGGCAAGGACTGACCTCTGCAGGAAATCACCTTTATTTCTTTGCATTGCGGGGTCGTCTCCCAAAAGGGGCCTCTCCTCCCCACCCCAGCACCTTTTGTCTCTAGCTCACAGGGGCATTTAAGGGGGTGGATTCAGCATTTCCGGGAGAAATTTCTCAAAATTTTCTCATTTGCAGAAAACTGTTTACTCAGCATTCCTGGGTCTCTCCCATATACAGGAGGTTACATGTTCTTAAACTGTTATTTGTATTTCTTTCTATTAAAGTATCTTTTATTACAAAAGGAGGGGGAGGGGAGAAGGAAGTCGGCCCCTTCCAGCCTCTGGGACAGGACATCACTCCAGGCCCTAGCCTTCCTCTCACCCACCCAGTGTAACCTGACACTCAATGGTTCATCCCACCTCCTAGGACCAGCCCATTCCCAATACTCCAAAAGCCAGGAAACGGAAATTCAGAGAAATCGAAACTCCTGAGTAAAGAAAGGAGCCCCGAGTGCGTGCTGGCACAGATACTCCGTCCCCAGCATGAACCGCACGTCCCAGCCCTTATTCACTGGGGCCCACGGTGCGGTGCCCCCGGGCTATGAGGTGCTCAAGGAGGAGCACGAGGTGGCCGTGCTGGGGGCGCCCCAGAGCCCGGCACCCGTGACGACCACGGTGATCAACATCCGCAGCGACACCGCCGTGCCCGACCACATCGTGTGGTCCCTGTTCAACACCATCTTCATGAACTGCTGCTGCCTGGGCTTCGTGGCGTTCGCCTACTCTGTGAAGGTGGGTGGGCACCTGGGGCGTCTCCAGAAAGTGCTGGGAGCCTGGAGAGGCCCAGCCCGGTGACACAGGGGGTTGGGGAGCCGCTGTGTGTTCTGTTGTGTGCATGGGGTGTGTGTGTGTGTGTGTGTGTGTGTGTGTGTGTGTGTGTACATGCAGGTCATGATGAGGCTGCAGGGGGTGTGTGGGGATGACCAGGGTCAGCCTTTTGTCTCCTGGCGGGTGAGTGGCCAGTGAGGGGGCTGAGAGGAAGGATGGGAGAGCCCTGGGCCTTCTGGAGAGGCTGACTGTCTGTGGGAAAGGTCATGGAGACCCCAGGAGGGGAGGAGCGCTCACTGGCCACTGTCCTGCTCAACTCCAGGGGGCGGGCGGGCGTGGGTCCTCGCTGGGAGGAACGGGCAGTGGGGGGCCAGCAGGGGGGCCTGAGGCACAGGCCCCTCACCACCTCTCCTCCCCCAGTCTAGGGACCGGAAGATGGTCGGCGACATCACTGGGGCCCAGAGCTACGCCTCCACCGCCAAGTGCCTGAACATCTGCGCCCTGGTCCTGGGCATCCTTCTGAGTATCGTCCTCATCATCCTTGTGTCCACCGGCTCCCTGATGATCGTCCAAGCAATCTTGGAGCTCATACAGAACTACGGAGGCCACTAGTCCCTGCCCACAGCCCGAGGCAGTCACCCCTTTTTCCTACAGCCTATACAGGCATCTGTCCACCAAGAAATAAAAGGAGGCATTTGTATGTGAGGGCGCTGTGTTTTGACCTGGGGAGGGGGCCCTTGAGAGTCCCAGCCTGGCCGTGAGCCCGAGCCCACCTCCTCCCGCCCCGCACTGTCCCACATGCTCTGAGGCTCTAGGCGGGGCCCGGCCAGTCCTCTGGCCCGGCGTGCCTGGGGCCTTGGGCTGGGGCTGCAGTTACTGGTCAGGGGGTTGGGGTGTGGGTTCCTCAAGGGTTGGGCGCAGAACACCCTCGGCTCTGTTGACAAAACAGAAGAAACCGCTCAGAAGCCTGCAAATAAGAAGATAGTCTGGCGCCTTAGGATTTGCAGTTGGAGAAATGCAGATTCGGGTGGCAAGTCAACTGTGCTCCAGGCACGTCCAGAGGGCGGGGGTCACAACACAGCGAGGACGGTCCAGAGCACGGAGGTTCCAGAAAGGGGGCGGCGCCAGCAGGCCAGGGCCGCGGCCTGCAGCTGACTGGTGGCTAGCAGCTTCCCAGGGAGCGAAGAGCAGCAGTTCCGGGGGTCCGAGGGCGGCCCGGCCAGGACGCCAGCCAGTTCCGGCTCTGCTGGCGCCCAGCTCCCTCTCGCACGCTGCGGCACGTCCCTCTCGTCACTGTCCTTCGCACGGCCCCACAGGCCCCCTCTGCCGGGAAGGCCACAGGAGCACCGCGTCCCCCGCTGCAGAGAGAGCCCCGTGCTGCTCAGCTAGAGGAGAGGCCCCTGCCCTGCCCTGCCCTCGACACCAGCCCCATCCTTCTTCTGCCATGGCCTCCAGACACGGGGGCACTCGAGGGGCAGGGCAGACGCCCACCCCCATCTGGGCCGGGGCGTGTAGAGGGGCAGCGGAGCCACCCCCTTGTCCCCTGACTCCTCATGTGGGTCCCCTCCCCAGTCTGTGCCTACCCCAGCCCCCTGACTGGGGGAGGCTGCGATCCCAGGGTGGGCCAGGAGGGAGCCCCTCTCCCTGTGGGTCTGACTCCCGTGAGCACGAGGGGCAGCACCAAGGAAGTCCTGGCGGAGGCTGGCAGGCACGCCCCTCAGGGTCGGGAAGGACTTCCTCCAAGGCGGGGGAGAGCCAGCAGCCGGCAAAGCCCTGGAGCTGGCAGGGGCGCTGCCCAGCGGCGCAGACCCCGCTGGGTGGGCTGGGGAGGCAGAATCTTCCCTTGCCAGCAGCAACAGGAAGGGGCCAGGGGCACGCCTGCCCACCCCCAGCCTGGGACTCATCTGCCCTGCTCTGCCCTCCCCAGGCTGGGACCAAACCTGGCATCTTAAGGAGCCCTGTCTTCTCAGTTCCTCCGAGGCCCAGTCCAGGCAAAGCAGGGCAGGGCCTTCTCCCCACGGGCTCCTTGGAAAAGGGACCCCCTGTCACCCTGGCCCAGGGCTCCAACCTCCCCGCTCTGTCCTCCTGCGCCCCCAACTCTTTCAGCCCCGCCCAGGTCACCCGCAGCTGACAGAGGACACGGGACTGTCCCCTGGAACCAGGCCAGGATGTGGCTCCGAGGACCACAGCTGCTCACAGCCCGGCCGTCAGCTCCCAGAGCCGTCGCGGGAAGGTCCCTCAGTTTCCCCTGCTTGATGCCTCGGGCCTCCCGTGAATTTTCAGAAGGTCCGGAACACGGGCCTTTGCGGCTTGCACCAGGGGGCTTCCCACCTAGCAGGACCCTCACCGCAAATCGGTGAAGCTCAGGCGGGCTACACTCAGTGCCACCAGCCCTCAGGACTGCTGCCCACCTGAGAGGACGTGGGGACCCCCTAGGGCCTGCCAGGGTTGTGGGTTCACAGGTCAGGGGTCAGGGTCACACAGCTGTCCCCCTCCTCCCTGCCTGGGAGACCGTCCTTCCTGGACTCAAAGAGGCAGTCTGCCAGCCTCTCCTGCAGGACTCAGTGTCCCTGAGGCTGAGCCCCTGTGCTCGCCTGTGGGACCCAAGAGAGAGTGGGCGACCTCATCCGAGTCACCGTCCTCCAGGGAGGATCCAGACCAGCCTGGCTCCCAGGGAGGGCCCAGTGGGGACTGGGCGTCCATCCCCTCTGAGTGCCAGGAGGAGGGGAACCCACTATGAAGAGCTGCTGGCTTCCGTGAGAGCCGGGCAGGACTAGCCCTGGGACCCGAGTGAGCCCGGGAGAGCCTGGGTCCCCAAAGGGCGTGTGGACGGCTCCCTCCCCGGCAGCAGCCTGTGGCTGCTGGACTCCTCCAGCCTCTCTGGGTGACACCCAGGACGCCCTGTGCAGGGCACAGCGGCTCCGCAGCCGGGGTGTGGCCCCCCACCCGCTCCCCCTGGGGCGTCAGAGACAGAGACACCTGTCCGGGTGTCTCTCCCCACACTGGGCTAGGGCGGCCCCCGTCTCCCCGTCTGCATCCCAGGCTCACAACAATGCCCCAGGGTCCCCAGTGTCTGCGAGACCCTTCCACCCAGCAGGGCCTGCTGGTTTTGAGGGGAGGAAGGGGTCTTTCCTCTGGGGGTTCCTGTTGACCAGGGTGGGGTCACCAGCTCTGCTCTGGCCTTCTCAGTCAGCCCGCAGCTGACCGCTCTGGGCTCTCCAGAGGCCGCCAGGGTCACAGCAGTGTCCCCTCCGCAGGAGACATCACAGCAGCTTCACAGACAAGGGCACTTTATTGATTCAGCGGTTGACAATCTGTGTCTATAAACTGCTGCCTACGGGTTGGGAGCGGGGCGGGCCCATGCCTCGGGTGCAAAGCCACCAAGGACGGTGGAGGCCCTGGGCCGCCTCCACGGACAGCGGCTAGTAGCCTCTATTTCTCATTATCTCCAAAGCCATACTGTAGACTGCCACGAAGACGAACACAAGAACAACGATCGATCCAATGGTCAGAAAGACGCCCAGGACCAGGGCCCAGATGTTCAGGCACTTGGCGGTGGAGGCGTAGCTCTGGGCCCCAGTGATGTCGCCGACCATCTTCCGGTCCCTAGACTGGAGGAGGAGAGGTGGTGAGGGTCCAGGGACCGCCAGGCCTGTGGCTCAGGTCCCCCCTGCTGGTCCCAGTCACCCGATGGGCCCTCACACTCCCGTTCCCTGGAGTCTGAACAGGACAGTGGCAGTGAGACCCTCTCCTCTTGGGGCCTCTGTCTGTGTCCTCACAGAGAGTCAGCCTCTCCAGGAGCCCCAGGGCTCAGCCTCCCTTTCTCAGGCCCCTTCACCGGCCAGTCACCCACCAGGGGTCAGGGTCCTTGCAGCACCTTCCTTGTTTCCGGACCAGACTCGAGTTTCTGAAGCTGAGTGTGAAGGCTGCGCCTTCCCTGATGAGGCTGGGAACGAGGCCGTCTTGGCATGTGAGAGACACAGACCCCCAGCTCCACAGCATGTGAACCCAGGCAGCCTCACCATGAGTCTCACTGGGAACGATCCCCCAAGCCACACACACACACACACACACACACACACACACACAGCACACACACCCAAAGAGCATGCACACAGACCCGCACACACGGGGGCTCCCCAGTGCACGCGCCATCCGGGCTGGGGTGTCTCCAGGGGCTCCCCAGTGCACGCGCCATCGGGCTGGGCCCTCTCCAGGCTCCCAGCACTTTCTGGAGACGCCCCAGGTGCCCACCCACCTTCACAGAGTAGGCGAACGCCACGAAGCCCAGGCAGCACCAGTTCATGAAGATGGTGTTGAACAGGGACCACACGATGTGGTCGGGCACGGCGGTGTCGCTGCGGATGTTGATCACCGTGGTCGCCACGGGCGCCTGGCTCTGGGGCGCCCCCAGCATGGCCACCTGGCTCTGGGGCGCCCCCAGCACGGGCCCCTGGCTCTGGGGCGCCCCCAGCACGGCCACCTCGTGCTCCTCCTTGATCATCTCTGGCGCAGAGGGAACCAAGCGCTGAAGCAAAGGAGCAGGATCGAGATGTGTGTTCCCGGAGGCAGAGCAGGTGCAGATGAGGTCCGGATATAGGCAGGAGCAACGGGGCCTGGGGGGCGGGCCTGCCCAGTAGTTTCGTTTCCTGACTGTTTTGTTTGGGCTGGTCCTCGGAGGTGGGAGGGACCGCTGCGCATCATGTTACACCAAGGTTGGAGGAAGTAAGCCGGTGGAGGGGGCTTCAGGCCCGGCAGGGCCATCTCGCTTCCCGTATAGCGCTGCGTTCGGACTCTGGGTCTCTTCCCCAGCCTGGGGGGTCTCAGGCCCAAGCCTGCTGCAGCACCCACTGTCCCCACTCAGGGGCTCCTGCCAGGCCCCACTCAGCCTCACCCCCGGGCCCAGAGGAACCCCGCCCCCACCGCCAGCCCCCCAGCTGCACAGGCCTCCCCTCTGAGGGGCACTGGCCCCCCAGTCCTGAGTCCCCACTCCAGGCGGGGTTTGGGTCCTTCCCGGTTGCAGGTCAGCACCCAGTAGCCCGTGTGGCCTGCCCCGAGGAGCCTCCCACAGCCCCCCAAGGGCTGGGGGAGCGGGACCAGGGCCAGCTGTGTGGAGGCAGGACGCCTGCCAGGCGTCTGGCAGCCGCTGGGAGCCCCGGGCCCGTGTGGCCATGCAGCCTGGCCTTCCTGCCTCCCCCGTCCCCCCTCATTTCTCATGGGACCTGGGGTGGCTCCAGGGGGAGCAGGCGTGCTGGCAGGACGGCTCTGGGCTTGAGGCTGTGCCCCCTCCTCAGGGACAGGGTGGGTCGGCTCTGTGGCCAGGCCTCTGCTCTCTTCAGACCGCAGGGCCACGTGTTCTGTCTCTGCCCTCACCTGTGTGTGAGGCTGTGGGCGGTGATGGCCAGGCCTGGGCCGTCCTGTTAGGAGCAAGGCTATCCCACCGGTTGTGTCCCTTTGCGGCAAGGCTCCCAGGCCAGCCTCGGGTGCCCCCGGCCAGGCCGACAGTCTGCCCGGGCAGCTGCCCCTGGGCCCCCAGGGCTTAGTCCGCTGCGTCCAGAGCCTCCTCCAGGTCCATCTGGGTCTTGGGCAGATTGGAGAGCAGAATGGAAGTGCTGTGGGGGTGGCGCCTGCACCCCTGGGGCCCTGAGGTGGTCCATGTCCGCTCCTCTCCCAGGAAGGGGTGTTGGTTTAGGTTTCCTCCCTGCTGGGGTGGGCCCTGGGAGCTGTTCCAGCATCCCCCCGCAGCCACCCTGTGTGCGAGGCTCTTCCCCAGAAGCCGCAGAGCACGTGAGAGGACTGCGAGCACCGCCTGCTTCCTCTTCTCCCCGGCCTGGGCGCCCGCGGGGGCCGGCCCCGCTCCGAGGGTGGCTAGGGCCTGCGCGCCCCTCGGGAAAGGGCACCTGGTGATGTTCAGCTTTAGACCTGGGCCCTGAGCCCACTCCCTGAGATGTTGGGAAACCGGATCCTGGACTCTGTTACCCAGGACCCAGCTATTCCGCACCCTCCCCCCACCCCAGGGCAATCTGGGGGATGTGCCCGAAATCTCGCCCGCCCAGGGCCCTGCTCTCAGTCAGCTACAGGATCTGGTCTGAAGCCCAGTTCACAACAGGGGCCATGGGGTCACCGGGTGGCGAGATTTTCCCCCAGTCCTCGCAGCTGCCCTGCCTCCTGGGCTTATGGGCTCCGGCTGCCTGTCCTCCACTGTGCCCCGAGGGACGCGCCTGCGAATGTCTCCGGAGGCCTCTGCTGTGGGGGAGGTCACAGCCCTGCCCCCCAGCTCTGGTCTGCTCATTTATCCGCATCCGCAGCACAGTCCTGGGCAGGGCAGGGGCTGCTCCAGCCTCCGCCTGGCTCAGGCATTTGGTGGGCTTTCTGGTTTATGCACTCTGTCCTGAGGGGCACAGTAGAAGGCAGGACACAGTGCAGAGGCCCAGTCCCCCGAGGGGCTCCAGGAAATGTGGGCCCGTGCGGCCCCCCGGGAGGGGCCGTGGCAGAGCGGGACCAAGAGTTCCATGTGACTGGGAGCCCGTCCTTCCTGCCCTCTGCAGCGCACAGCCCAGGGTCCGGTCGTGCATGAGTCCCCCTCCGTGATGGGGGTCTGGGCTGGCCTCCAGCCACTTCCTGCCTCCAGAGTCCTTCCCAGACCCAGAGAAGCAGGTGGTCCAGCCCCGCCTCCAGGACACACCCTCCCTGGAGCTGCCCCCCTCTGCTTACCCCCCCAGGGCCCCCACGACCTGCCCAGAGACCTCTACCCCCAGCCACTTGTGAGGAGTGGGGGAGGTAGGGTGAAGTGAGAGGGAGGGTCGGGGATCACAGAGGGGAGCGGGGATGGACATCAGTGTGGGGGGACTTCCACCACCACAGCCTGGCTTGTGAACATGGTCTGCCCTGGGCTGCCTAAGCGCCCGCACCTCCAGGGCCCTGAGAGGACAGGAAGGGGCTGCCTCCCTCGTCGGGGGCTGACCTTTCCAGGGTTTAGCCAGGGCCAGAGCGCGTGGTGCCAAGGTGGCTGCTCCTCACTCTAGCTGCCCTGTGCTGCCTCAGGCCACTCATCCCCTGGCACCCTCTGGAGGAGCCGGGATAGGCTGGAGAAGGCAGCAGCGGGGTGCAGCAGGCTGGACCTTCCCGGCAGCTGGGAGGGAGACGGGCCCCCAGATGCTAAAAGCAGTACCTCCCTAGAGAGCCTGGGCTGCCTCAGTCACCCTAGCCCAGCTGCTCCCTGCCAACTGACTGTCTGATCCCGAGGGTCAAGGGTGTTCCGGACACAGAGTGTCCTTGGATCAGGGTCAGGCCTTGGGAAAGGAAGGACGCCTATCCTGGGACCCTGCTCCAGCTGTTGCTCCCAGCTGGAAGCCAGAAACCAGCAAAACCAGAGCAGCACAGCGGGGCGGGGGAGGGCGCCGAGGCAGGCTGGGGGCCGGCTGGGGGCCTCCGTGCACTTCACTGGACTCACCAGCCTTCAGCCGGGTCTCTGTAAACTGCGGCAGGAAAGGGCAGGGGTCGGGGCGGAGGGGCCACCGCCGCTGGTGCGGAGCCTGCTGCGGACCGTCCAGGACTTGGTGTTGGCCATGAGCAGCTACTGCTAGCCTCCTTGCTGTGTTAAATCCTAAACCGAACACTGAAACTAGGCCCTGATCCAGTAGCAAAAACAGTGATAAATATGATGGTCAGAAGGAGGCTCAGGACCAGCGCCCAGACATTCTGGCGCTGGCGGCGGAGGCGCAGCTCTAGGCCCCACTGATGTCGCAGGGCTGGACCACCTGCTTCTCTGGGTCTGGGAAGGACTCTGGAGGCAGGACGCGGCTGGAGGCCAGCCCAGACCCCCGTCATGGAGGGGGACTCACGCGCGACCCGACCCCGCGCTGTGCGCTGCAGACGTCGCCAGCCACCTTCGGTCCCTAGACTGGACGAGGAGAGGAGGTGAGGGTCCAGGGGCCGCCAGGCCTGTGGCTCAGGCCCCCCTTCTGGCCCCACCCCCAGTGCCCGTTCACCCCAGCAGGGACTCTCCCTTGCCCGTTCCCCGGAGTCTGAACGGGCCAGTGCCCACGGACCCCCCTCCCCTCCCGGGGCCTCCGTGTGCGTCCCGCAGACTGTCAGCCTCTCCAGGAGCCCCAGGGCTCACCCTGCCTTCCTCTCAGGCCCCTTCACTGGCCCCTCACCCCACCAGGGGATAAAAGGTTGATCCTGGTCATTCCCACGAACCTCCTGCAGCCTCATCATGCCCTGCACGTCGGTACACGCACACACGCGACACACACACAGAGAACACACACAGAGAACACACACAGAGAACACACACAGAGAACACACACAGAGAACACACACGCGACACACACACAGAGAACACACACAGAGAACACACGCAGAGAACACACACAGAGAACACACGCAGAGAACACACGCAGAGAACACACGCAGAGAACACACACAGAGAACACACACAGAGAACACACGCAGAGAACACACGCAGAGAACACACGCAGAGAACACACGCAGAGAACACACGCAGAGAACACACGCAGAGAACACACGCAGAGAACACACGCAGAGAACACACGCAGAGAACACACGCAGAGAACACACGCAGAGAACACACACAGAGAACACACGCAGAGAACACACGCAGAGAACACACGCAGAGAACACACACAGAGAACACACACAGAGAACACACGCAGAGAACACACGCAGAGAACACACGCAGAGAACACACGCAGAGAACACACGCAGAGAACACACGCAGAGAACACACGCAGAGAACACACGCAGGGAACACACACAGAGAACACACACAGAGAACACACGCAGAGAACACACACAGGCCAATACGTTCAGGAGCTCCCCAGCCCACGTGCCCTCTGGGCAGGGCCCTCTCCAGGCTCACACACACTTCCCTGGAGACGCCCCCAGGTGCCCACCCACCTTCACCGAGTGGGCGAGCACCGCGAAGCCCGGCAGCAGGTGTTCGTGAGCAGCGTGTTGAGCAGGGACCAGACGGTGTGCTCACGCCCGCGGTTCAGTCTGGATGTTGGCCACTGTGCTCTTCGTGGGAGCTGAGCCCGCAGGGTCCCGCGTCACAGCCACCTCCTGCTCCCCTGAAAACATGTCTTAGGGTGGTGGCTGCAGTGTGGACACCAGCGAGGAGGACTAAGAGCTGGGGTCACAAGGCCGAGCTTTGACCAGTTTGGGAGTGAGCCGGATGCTGGAGGGCGGCCCTTCGTGGGGCCCGAACCCTACCTCATGCCAGTTCTGCTTCCTCAGAAGCTTAAATTTCTTGCTGTTCTGCAGATGCATGAATTGGCCTGGCACTGGGAAGGTGAGCAAGTCACAGAGGAGATACGCACAGGCAGGGTGGGACGGTCGCGATCCAAGAGCTGGCTTTCTGCCCCAGGCATCAAGTCAGGACCGATTTAGAGTGTGGTCCCAGGACGTTCCACAGCCAGGGGGTCTCAGGCCCAAGCCTGCTGCAGCGCCCACTGTCCCCACTCAGGGCCCCTGCCAGGCCCCACTCAGCCTCTCCCCCCAGGCCCAGAGGAGCCCCACCCCCACTGCCAGGCCCCCAGCAGCACAGGCCTCCCCTCTGAGGGGCACTGGCCCCCCGGTTCTGAGTCCTCGCTCCAGGCAGGGTTTGGGACCTTCCTGGTTGCAAGTCAGCACCCAGCAGCCCGTGTGGCCTGCCCTGAAGGAGCCTCCCACAGTCCCCCAAGGGTTGGATTCAGTTCAATTCAGTTCAGTCAGTTGTGTCCGACTCTTTGTGACCCCATGGACTACAGCATGCCAGGCTTCCCTGTCCATCACCAACTCCTATAGCTTGCTCAAACTCAGGTCCATCGAGTGGGTGATGCTATCCAACCATCTCATCCTCTGTCGTCCCTTTCTCCTCCTGCCCTCAATCTTTCCCAATATCAGTCTTTTCAAATGAGTCAGTTCTTCGCATCAGGTGGCCAAAGTATTGGAGTTTCAGCTTCAACATCAGTCCCCTCAATGAACATTCAGGACTGATTTCCTTTAGGATGGACTGGTTGGATCTCCTTGCAGTCCAAGGGACTCTCAAGAGTCTCCTCCAACTCCAGAGTTCAAAAGCATCAAATTCTTCTGCGCTCGGCTTTCCTTATGGTCCAACTCTCACATCTATACATGACCACTGGAAAAACCATAGCTCTGACCAAACGGACTTTTGTCGGCAAAGTAATGTCTCTGCTTTTTAATATGCCATCTAGATTGAACACAGCTTTTCTTCCAAGGAGCAAGCGTCTTTTAGTTTCATGGCTGCAGTCACCATCTGCCATCTGCAGTGATTTTGGAGCCAAAAAAAATAAAGTCTGTCACTGTTTCCCCTGTTTCCCCATCTATTTGCCATGAAGTGATGGGCCCAGATGCCGTGATCTTAGTTTTCTGAATGTCGAGCTTTAAGCCAACTTTTTTCACTCTCCTCTTTCACTTTAGTCGAGAGGCTCTTAAGTTCTTCCTCGCTTTCCTCCATAAGGGTGATAACAGCTGCATATCTGAGGTTATTGCTGTTTCTCCCGGCAATCTTGATTCCAGTTTGTGCTTCTTCCAGCCCAGCATTTCTTATGATGTCCTCTGCATATAAGTTAAATAAGCAGGGTGACAATATGCAGCTTTGACGTACTCCTGTCCCAATCTGGAACCAATCTATTGTTCCATGTCCAGTTTTAACCGTTGCTTCCTGACCTGCATACAGATTTCTCAGGAGGCAGGTCAGGTGGTCCGGTACTTCCATCTGCTAAAGAATTTTCCACAGTTTGTTGTGATCCACACACTCAAAGGCTTTGGCGTAGTCAATAAAGCAGTAGATATTTTTCTGGAACTCTCTTGCTTTTCTATGATCCAGCGGATGTTGGCAATTTGATCTCTGGTTCCTCTGCCTTTTCTAAATCCAGCTTGAACATCTGAAGTTCTTGGTTTATGTACTGTTGAAGCCTGGCTTGGAGAATTTTTTGAGCATTACTATGCTAGCGTGTGCTGCTGCTGCTGCTGCTGCTAAGTTGCTTCAGTCGTGTCTGACTCTGTGCGACCCCATAGATGGCAGTCCACCAGGCTCCCCCGCCCCTGGGATTCTCCAGGCAAGAACACTGGAGTGGGTTGCCATTTCCTTCTCCAATGCATGAAAGTGAAAAGTGAAAGTGAAGTCGCTTAGTCATGTCAGACTCTTAGCGACTCCATGGACTGCAGCCCACCAGGCTCCTCTGTCCATGGGATTTTCCACGCAAGAGTACTGGAGTGGGTGCCATTGCCTTCTCTGTGCTGGCGTGTGAGACAAGTGCAACTGTACGGTAGTCTGAGCTTTCTTTGGCGTTGCCCTTCTTTGGGATTGGAATGAAAACTGACCTTTTCCAGTCCTGTGGCCACTGCTGAGTCTTCCACATTTGCTGGCATATCGAGTGAGGCTCTTTCACAGCATCATATTTTAGGATTTGAAACAGCTCAACTGGAATTCCATCACCTCCACTAGCTTTGTTTGTAGAGATGTTTCCTAAGGCCCACTTGACTTCACATTCCAGGATGTCTGGCTCTAGGTGAGTGAACACACCATCCTGGTTATCAGATTAACACAGTATAAAACAGATTTCTGAACATGTCTAAGGTGTATAAAGACAGCTCCTCTTCTTGTGAATCTCAGCCTCTGAAATTTCACAAATTGGCATTCTAAGGAAAAGCAAGTCTCTCCAGGGTCTCTTCCTGGCCAAAATGGAGTAGCCGCTAAACAGCACTTTGCCTCACCAGGAAATCAGAGGTGCACGGGCCACAGGCACTCTGACACACTGTCCTGTAGGACCCACCCTCTCCTGAGGGTGTGAGGTCCAGCCCCTCAGGCTGCTACAGGCAAGGAGTACTTTTTCTTTCTTTCTTTTTAATAGTTATTTATTCATTTCCCTGCATGGGGTCTTACTTGGGGTAGGCCCACTCAGTAGTTGCCTGGAGTGGGTTTAGCTGTCCCTGAGGCATGTGGGGTCCTAATTCCCCCGATCAAGGATTGAACCTGCCTCCCCTGTATATGAAGGCAGATTCTTAACCACTGGACCACCAGGGATGTCCCCAAGAAGTACCTTTTCACATCGCAGTTGCCACGCGGCCAGGGCTGCCCTGAAGCCAGGGCTCACAGCCCAGCTGCCCGGGGGCCACCAGAGCGAGTTCCGGTTTTGGGGAGGCTCTGCTTGCCTCCCACGCTCGCAGCAGCACGCAGACCCGGAGCTGCTGGAGGCGCCTCCTCCCTCTGCGAACCCGCTGCCTGCGTGCCCACCCCCCGCCCCCCACCCTTGCAAGTCCCGCTGCAGCTGGGACACGGGTGTAGGTGCGGGTCACTCGTGGGCACCATGAGGACTCCCCACATCCCTGTGGCCTTCAGGAAGCCCATGGTGGGCCCTCACCCCGGCCCAGCGGTTCCTGGGCCCCTGGGTGAGAGGAACCCACTGCCCACGGCCGCCCACCCGCTTCTCCCGGCAGCAGGGACAGAGCTTTCTTGGCCGGCCCTGGGATCAGGCGACTGTGCCGCCTCAGCACAGTCCAGCTCACCCTGACCAGCGAGGGGAAGCCCTGTAACTGTGGCCTCAGGCCAGGAGAGAGCAACAAAACCGTGTTCCCAGAGGCTGGAAAGGCCAACCCAGTGAAGTTGTGTGCTCTGAAAGTTGTGCGTCAGCCTGACAGAGGCTCAGGACCCAGAGGTTTGGTCAGAGGTTATCCTGGGGGTCTGGGGGTGTTTCTGGATGAGCTTCGTTTTGAAAGGTGGGCTGAGTGAGGCAGACCCCTCCCCGGTGTAGGGGGCCTGTGCAGCCTCTCAGAGGGCCTAGTAGCAGGTACAGCAGAGAGACCCGCCTTCCCTGGGCCTGGGCCTGGCTGCCCCTCCAGCCCTCCAGAGCAGACCTTTTATCCAGAGAACCTGCCTGATGAGGGGATGGAGGGGCACCCGGCTCCCTGCAATGTTAGGAAGGTGGGCCCGGAACCTAAAGCCTCGTATCCCTGGGACCGGGGGTTGGTCAGAAACACCTACCACGTGCTGTTTGCTGCTCTGCATGTTCTGGCCTCTGAGCTCAGAGAAAAGGGCTGGCGGTGAGATCAGATGAAAAGGAACAGAGCAAGTCCAGGGAGGCTGGGGTGGGAGGAGCGACAGCGCCTCAGCCCAGCAGCAAGACGTGAAGCCGCAGCCGCTCCAGCCGCCCTTCAGCTGAGGCCGTTGCCCACCTCAGCCTGGCACGCCGGACGCCCGCATGTGGGGCGGCGGGGAGGTGGGCGTGAGGGGCAGAGGCTGAAAGAGCAAGAGAAGCAGGGGCGAGCCCTGTGGGGAGAGGGGCGCCGGGCGTGGCCGGCACGCGGCTTCAGAAGCTGGCGCGCACGCGGAAGAGTGCTCCTGTCCCCTGAGAGCCTCCGCCTGGATCCCAAGGCTCTGTGCCGGCTTGAGACCTACAGCAGCCCCGGGGCCCCGGCTCTCTGTGGGGAGAAGGGGCTGGGAGAGCCTTGGGGTCTCCGAGGGCCGTGAGAGCAGCAAGCGGGGCGCACCCAGGGCCGGCTCCGCAGCACAGCTGCCGGGCCCTGCAGGACCACGCCCGCCTCTGCTCCCCGGTCTGTGCCACAGGTGTGGGCCTCAGGGACCCCTCGCTTTAGCCCAGAGTCCGCCCACTTGACACAAGGCCTCTCGAGGCCTCCTGTGCCTCACTTTCAGTCTTCATGGGGCTGGAGGAGGCTTCGAGATAGTCCCCCAGGGGACACAGGAAGGAGCACCCCAAGGTCTTCTTGGCCAGGTGTGAATGTGGGGCTCCATTCTGCCCGGTCGCAGTGCAGCCAGGCTGAGTCCCCAGCGCCCCTCCTCTGCCTCCAGCCTCAGGCCCCTTCCCTGGTCCCTGCCTGACTGAGGGAGGCGAAACCCCAGGCCCCTTCCTGGGGTGAAGTCAGATGGGGACACAGGGGCTTGGGGCTGACCCATGTGTCCTGAGCAATGCCCCCTTCCTAGCGGTCAGCTGGGGCCCCAGCCCATCCGCTGCCCACAGGAGACCCTGGCCTTGCTTTCGCGTTTTCCCAGGCGTTCCCCGGGTAGGGCCCTGACGGCCTCAGGAAAGCAGTTCGTATCAAACCACCCGCTCCTGGCGCTTCCGGTGCCGGGCCTTACACGCTGTCTGTGGTGTTAGTTGCGTAGACTTCTAACCTTTCCTTGCTGTGAAATTTCACAGACGCACCAAAATGCAAGAAACATGAAAGTCCTCCCTCACAAATTGCTAGAATGCAGACGCCTGCAAAGCCACCCATTCACAGGTCGCCCACTGCCGCCGCCCCACAAGGAGTCCCACGCCAGCCCTGTGAAGCTCACAGCCCTCTGGGCCGTTATGCTGTGCACACGCTTGCCCTTGGTGTGACGTTTAACCCCTAGGTGGAGGTTAAACTGAGCCTAATTCAGCGCAGGTTGAACCTGAACACTAATTTGCCTATTTTGAATTGATAGGTCAGAGGAGCCTGGAAGGTTACCATTCCAGGATTCACCAGAGTCGGACACGACTTAGCGACTAGAAACAGCAAATAGCGAAAAAAGTGGAAGGATGCTGTCCTCTCTGGCGCCTTTCGTCCTTCTCAGCATCACGCTCTGAGCCTTGCCCTGGCTGTGGCTGCAGCTCATTTGTCCTGGCCGATCTTGTGTCCTCAGTGTGACTGTTCCACAGCTTGTCTGTCCAAGAGTAGAGCCACTTGCTGTTGGTGGCGGCAAGGGGCGACGCTGCTGTTGAGAGCCCGCCTGACACCAAGGGTGGCTGCTCTGGGGGCTGTGTAACGCTGTCTCTTTCTGGTTCCAATTATTTGTTGCCACAGTAAAATTGCATAATGACCAGCCACAAAACCTCAGTGGCATATACCAAGAAGTGTTTGCTTTTGCCCAAGAGTCCAGGGGTTCCCACTGACCTGGACCAGCCTCAGTTGGCCTTGGCTGGGCCCATCGTCCTCTGCTGCCAGCTGCGTGTTGAGGGGACAGTGCCAGCCCTTCTGTGGGCATGCTCATCCTCCAGTATGTCAGCCGGGGCTTGCTCTTAGGGCCACAGCAGAGTCCCCTCAGAGACAGAAGTGTGTGAGGGGCTCTGCAGTGTGGTCTGGGGACTGGCCATGTCGCTCCCTTCATACTCATTAAGCAGACACGTGTAGAAAGGTCTGCAAATGTGGCCACAGAGGCTCCTCATCCAAGACCCGTCGGGGCGTGGGCTGGGCTGGAGACTTGGCACCACTTCTGCAACCCACCCACCAGAGAAGGCCGGCAGCTCGCTTCATGCCTGATGGCCATTGGCTGGAGGCAGAAACCCAGCCAGTGTTTGCCTGTGAGCTCTGCATCCGGCACCCTCACCAGACTCTTACTAATTCCAGAACATCTCTGGTTAGGCTAACGTTTGTTATTTTACGATTTCATCCAAAAGTGTGGATAGTCCACCCCACTTTCCTGTTATTCAAGCGGGGGTTGGTTACAGTGAAGACATCACTCTGAGACACTGAGGTGCCTCCCTGCCTGATGCCAGGACGGAGGGCTTGCCCCCCTCCTGAGTATGCCATGGCTGCGTGCTCGTCAACTTCTCGTTTTCTAGCATGTGACGATGTGGTCGCTGTTGGTGCCACTGCAACCAGTGGGCAGACCACACACAGGCCTCGTGGCTTCTCACCCCTTCACACCCAGTCCATCCAAATCCTTTCCCTTCGGTGTGGAGAGCTCCCTTTGGTGGGGGCTTGCTGGTGGCCAAAGCCCCTCCATTTTTGTTTTCCAAAAAAAAGCAATCTTACCTCATTCTTGAAAAGTGCTTTCACACGGTAAAGAATGTTAGGTCTGAGCTGAACACACAGGCCGTTAGCTTCTGCTTCTGCAGTCTCTGTGGCGTCAGCTATGGCGGAGCTGTTACTTCTTACCAGATCTGGGTCACTTCCAGAGTGTCTATGACTGTGTTTACGCCTTTTATTCACTACAGATTTACTTGGTGTGTAGAGGTGTGGACTTGTTTGTATTTGTTCTGGAAGAGACTTCTCCAGGTGCTTACATCTGTGGGCTGGGCTTCCAACAGTTTTAGGACATTCTCACCCAGCGTGCTTTCAAATTCTGATTTCCTCCACTCTCCACTTCCTCTCCCCAGAGAAGGCAATGGCACCCCACTCCAGTGCTCTTGCCTGGAAAATCCCATGGATGGAAAAGCCTGGTGGGCTGCAGTCAGTGAGGTCGCTAAGAGTTGGACATGACTGAGCAACTTCCCTTTCACTTTTCACTTTCATGCATTGGAGAAGGAAATGGCAACCCACTCCAGTGCTCTTGCCTGGGGAATCCAAGGGACGGGGGAGCCTGGTGGGCTGCCGTCTATGGGGTCGCACAGAGTCGGACACGACTGACGCGACTCAGCAGCAACAGCAAGATAACAAAGAACAGACCCGACTCCATATCGGATCCATTGCCTTATCTCTGATCTTGCGGCACTGGCTCAGCACCCCAGCTCCTCAAAGCTGAAAGAACGTTGCCTCGGGAGCTCCTTGCTGGTCCAGTGTTTAGGACCCCGTGCCCTCACTGTTCAGTCCCTGGTTGGGGACCTGAGACCCCACAAGCTGTGTGACCTGGCAGCCAATATTGAAAAATTTAAAAATAAATGAATGTTGCCTATAGCCTGAAATATGCATAACAAGGTTTCATTCAAATAGGAGAGAAAAGGGTACAGAACAGAGAATAATACTCCTCTCCTGGAGGTTTACAGAAACATCGTGACCAGACCTACAAAGGCAGCTCCAAGAACACACAGTCGTCACATCCCCTCCAAGGTCTGGAAGAAGGCTGCGGCAACCCCCTCCCTTTCAGTATAAAAGAACCTGAATTCTAACTCAGGGAAGATGACTCTTTGGAACATGAGTCTGACATCTTCTTCATCTGCGCAAATAAAGTTACTATAGGTTGTCCCAACATCTGGTTTCTTGATGTACTGGCCTGTCAGGTGGTGAGCATACAAGCTTGGACTCAGTAACAGTAAGAGCTGAATTCAGTAAGAGATTTCCAAGGGGTCTTTTGTAGTTTGCAGTGACGTTTGGAATAGAAAAGAAATTAGCCTCAGGGAGGACCAGGGGTCTCCAGCATCGTGGACAAATCAGAATCTTGGGGGATACATTCAGTTGTATGAGAGGCCAAAGCCCAGGAGATACTGATGAGGACGGCATCTGTAACTGTTACCTCATCCAAGCTCACAGGACAGGCCAGTGAGTTGAGAGAAAGGTGTTAGGGAAGAACAGTGACTTTGTTCAGAAGCAGGCAAGCCGAGAAGATAGCAGACTAATATCCTAAGGACCGTCTTAATGCAGACTGCGCTCATAACAGGGAAGTGGGACACCTGCAGAGACGAGGCCAGGAAGAGGAAGAGGCCGCCGTCCACGGGCTTTTTTCTCTGTCAGTTGGCTCCAGCTGGCATTGATCTGGTCATGATGCTCCTTCAGATCAAGTAAACAGGTGTTTATTTTTCTCGTTCACATTTCCTTTATCGCCATGTGGATTTCTTTGAAAGGGGGCTGCCACATACACCCCAAGGTGTGGGCAGAATTCCGGCAGTGGCTAACGTGTGTACACGAGGCTGAGCAGAGGCTTATGACTCAGGGGTTAAAGCAGCAGCAGAGACGGATGCCAAGATCCTCAAACAAGAGGCAGGTGGGTCTTCATTCCCTCAGAACAAAGAATTCTGGCAAATTGTTGGGCACACCTGTCATGCTACATTTAACAGGAGGCTTCCTGCGTGCTGTTTCGGATCTGTCAGGAGTTCTCTGCTCCTTATTAATTCCTGAATACTGAGGAATTGAGAGGGGAGGCAAGCCTCTCCGGGGGCTGAAGAATCCCGGCACCTCCTTTGTTAGTTTTCCTGTACAGTGATGAGTACCCTCTTCCTCCTCGTGAACTTACGGTAAGTGATTATCTACAAATCTCTCTCTTCTGTATGGATCGCCTATGTTTTGTAAGTCTGGAGTTTTGATCTTTATCTTTGCTAAGAATAACGACTTTGTAAGACAGTATATATACACACACCGTGTTAAGTAAAACACCTTTGCTCCTTCAGAGCTCTGGTCCCCGTGTGTTTCTCTCTCTCTCTCTCCCTCTCTTTTTCAGGCTGATCCCTTGGAGCGCAGAAGCCCTCTGAGTTCACTTTCCTGCCCGGGCTTCTAAGACCCTCTCGAGAAGGCGCTCTGCATCTTCACTCCATCAAGAGGGTTCCTGAGGCCTCTGTGAACAGAGCAAGTCCCATGTCAGGGGCTTTATTGGCTTTCTGCGTAAACCAAGGAATATCAGCCTCTTTTTCTCTCCTTTACTTTCATGTCAGTCGACTCCAGACCACCAGGTTCTGGTCCATTTAAGGACCGCAACAAGTGGCACCCAGAACAGGGACCTGGTACTCACAGGCAGATTCTCGGACGGAGAGCCCCCAGGGCCTACTGTTGGCCAGTAAGTACTAAGACGTGGGTAAAGAGGCTGGAAAGCCCCATCACCTTTCTGCCTTACTAATCACTTATTTAAAGTCCAGGGATCTAACGAAACGTATGCGGATTTTTCACCTAGATTAGAAACTGCTATTTCTCGTACTGTATTTGGAGAAGAAGCCAAAAGGCAACTAGAGAAATCTCTTGCTTATGATAATGCTAATCAGGAATGTCTAAAAGCTATGGCTCCCGTCCGTGAGAAAGGGACTAGCGATTATTTGAAGGCTTGTCACAATCTAGGACTAGAAACTCAAAAGACGCATATGGCAGCGGAAACAATAGCTGCTGCCTTAAGAAAGGGAAATAAAGGGTGCTTTGCTTGCGGAAATAAGAGCCATTTAAAAAGGGACAGCCCTAAGAAAGCTAATTTAAAAAAAAGAAAAAGAAAAAATATATAAAAATAAAAAACCTCCAAAACTCTGCCCTCGATACCATAGAGGAACGCATTGGGCCACAGACTGTTCGTCTAAATTGGAAGAACTATGGACACTGGAAGCAAGCCTACTCCAGGAAACTCCAAGCAGGGACCCCCCAGGTCCCCTTCAACAAAATCCTGGGGCAAATTCCATCTTTTACCTGAAACCCTCAACATCTGGCAGTGCTGCCATCGATATACCAGCTTTGTTTTTAGATAATATGAAGTTAATAAGCTCTATTTAAATTCAAATTCACGTGAACTGAAAAATATTAAATATATATAATGTTTTTTTAAATATAAATATAATTTAAATATAATTGTTTGCTAACCTAATTAAGACATGTCTTAAGTCATCAACATTATATAATACTTTTATTACGCCTAGGTTTAAGATAAACTAAATTTGTCAACAAAAAGGTAACTCTTTATATATATATAAAAATATATAAATGAGATAAAAACTTTTAGATAAACTAACTTAAATAATTATATTTTAATAGAGTAATCTATTATTATAATGTTATTATAATCTAAAATAATCTGTTAGGATTGGGGATAATTTAAATTTCTAGAGTTGTATTCAACTAAATTTATATTTATTAAATAGCTAGGTCATTTCCAAATAAAATAAGATTTAAAAACATTAATTACTAAACATTAACTTCCCCTTACAAAAAGATTTTCTTACAGAAAAACTAAAGATATTTAAAACTGTTAATAAATATAGTATATAATGTATAACATATTCCACAGGACTGGAAAAGGTAAGTTTTCATTCCAATCCCAAAGAAAGGCAATGCCAAAGAATGCTCAAACTACCGCACAATTGCACTCATCTCACATGCTAGTAAAGAGATGCTCAAAATTCTCCAAGCCAGGCTTCAGCAATACGTGAACCGTGAACTCCCTGATGTTCAAGCTGGTTTTCAAAAAGGCAGAGGAACAAGAGATCAAATTGCCAACATCCGCTGGAGCATGGAAAAAGCAAGAGAGTTCCAGAAAAACATCCATTTCTGCTTTATTGACTATGCCAAAGCCTTTGACTGTGTGGATCACAATAAACTGTGGAAAATTCTGAGAGAGATGGGAATACCAGACCACCTGACCTGCCTCTTGAGAAATCTGTATTCAGGTCAGGAAGCAACAGTTAGAACTGGACATGGAACAACAGACTGGTTCCAAATGGGAAAAGGAGTACGTCAAGGCTGTATATTGTCACCCTGCTTATTTGACTTATATGCAGAGTACATCATGAGAAACTCTGGGCTGGAAGAAACACAAGCTGGAATCAAGATTGCCGGGAGAAATATCAAGAACCTCAGATATGCAGATGACACCACCCTTATGGCAGAAAGTGAAGAGGAACTAAAAAGCCTCTTGATGAAAGTGAAAGAGGAGAGTGAAAAAGTTGGCTTAAAGCTCAACATTCAGAAAACGAAGATCATGGCATCTGGTCCCATCACTTCATGGGAAATAGATGGGGAAACAGGGGAAACAGTGTCAGACTTTATTTTGGGGGCTCCAAAATCACTGCAGATGGTGACTGCAGCCATGAAATTAAAAGACACTTACTCCTTGGATGAAAAGTTATGACCAACCTAGATAGTATATTCAAAAGCAGAGACATTACTTTGCCGACTAAGGTCCGTCTAGTCAAGGCTATGGTTTTTCCTGCGGTCATGTATGGATGTGAGAGTTGGACTGTGAAGAAGGCTGAGCGCCGAAGAATTGATGCTTTTGAAGTGTGGTGTTGGAGAAGACTCTTGAGAGTCCCTTGGACTGCAAGGAGATCCAACCAGTCCATTCTGAAGGGGATCAGTCCTGGGATTTCTTTGGAAGGAATGATGCTAAAGCTGAAACTCCAGTACTTTGACCACCTCATGCGAAGAGTTGACTCATTGGAAAAGACTCTGATGCTGGGAGGGATTGGGGGCAGGAGGAGAAGGGGACGACAGAGGATGAGATGGCTGGATGGCATCACGGACTCGATGGAAGCAAGTCTGAGTGAACTCCGGGAGATGGTGATGGACAGGGAGGCCTGGCGTGCTGCGATTCATGGGGTCGCAAAGAGTCAGACACGA
This sequence comes from Capra hircus, assembly GCF_001704415.2. Classification (NCBI taxonomy): domain Eukaryota; kingdom Metazoa; phylum Chordata; class Mammalia; order Artiodactyla; family Bovidae; genus Capra; species Capra hircus. The sequence goes on from NC_030836.1 coordinate 46,100,469, forward strand.
CTGAGCGACTGAACTGAACTAGGCATCGCTAATTATCAGCTGAATAGCCTATTTAACACTTAAAAGGAGACCCTGACTTAAACAGCCCTCGCTCACTCTCTCAAGAGGCAGGAGAACCACTGGTGCAAAATGAATCACAAGACAGTCTTACTCGCATCGAACTGGATTTACGTCTGGAATTGTTTATGCTTCCCTCTCCTCGTTCTCCCACAGGACCTCTACCCATCACACAAGGCATTATTCCTCACAGTTCACAACTAATGAAAAACGACAGATGGATGTAACTCACTGACCTGAACTTTCTCCATTTTCTTTCCTGCTCCTGCTGCTGCTGCTGCTGAATTGCTTGTCGTGTCCAATTCTGTGTGACCCCATAGACGGCAGCCCACCAGGCTCCCCGTCCCTGGGATTCTCCAGGCAAGAACACTGGAGTGGGGTGCTGTTTCCTTCTCCAATGCATGAAAGTGAAAAGTGAAAGTGAAGTCGCTCAGTCGTGTCCGACCCTTAGCATGGACTGCAGCCCACCAGGCTCCTCCGTCCACGGGATTTTCCAGGCAAGAGCACTGGAGTGGGGTGCCAATTCCTCTTTTATCTGGGCCACGCATCTTCGTGGTGAAGCTACACAGCATGGTATACCCTGCCCGTATTTCTGGACGCTTCAACCAATGTTCGCAGCCTCTTCTGCCCAGCGAGTTACGGGCATTCCTCATGACCCGCAGGCACAGGGCAGTCGGGTGAGCTCGTCACGCGCTCAAGTTGCGGATGAAGAAACTGAAAGGGGGAAACGCACGAGCACTGCTAACCCTAACCCTATTGTTAACACAGCTTCATCTGTTTTATTTTTTGTAAATTTGCCACAGGGAGCTATCTTAACGAGAGCAGAGAGGCATTTCGAGGAACTGAAGGGCACTTCTCTTCCTCTGCCCTTTGGTACCAAGACGGGTTAACGAAACAACGGAAATCTGGGAGACTAATCTTACAGGGAAAGGGGTATGCTTGTATTTCCCCAGATGGATCCAACGAATTCACATGGCTTCCTCTTAGGAAGATTCGACCCAAGGGGGCCCCCGGCCTTCAGAATGGAGACGGGACAACGAGGACCGCAGGAGGAGGACGTTCCCGCACTAGCCATGGCGGCTTCAAGACCTCCAGGCAGCACCGCCCTCGGCGGCAGCACCCCTAGGGTCTTCCCACTTGGGGACAAATAAAAACCCTTACTAATCGAGCTGAGAATGTGGTCTCTCAACAGGGATTGTCTCGGAGTCCTGAACACATTCTCTGGGCAACGCCCACTCTTTCGGCCTGTACCTCCCCCGCTCGAGCTCGGACTGATACCCAACCCCCGTCTGTTACAGGTGGTCGAGTGGACAGAGAGGACCAATCACTTCAACTGTCGACTCTATCCATATGCTTTCTCCCTAGTACGGGAAAGAGCCCTCACACCCTGGGCAGGAAAGAAGACTAGTCAACATTTCTTTAGGCTGTGAAGTCCTTCCCTTGTGCCTGCGCCCAGCAAAATCGGCAGAAACATCAGCCGACAAACTTGGGCTTTCATCCCGCCTCCGCAAGAAGACGTCCAGACACTGCTTGGGGGGTTTACTGCCCTTTCTTCGTCTGTAAACCATGTTTATACCGCGGAGACTTTAGGGAACGAGTTAGGGAAAGAACAGAGACCATTACGCAAAGGGTTTACTTACAAAAACTTTACTTATACTCCCAGTCCTTGGGACAGATGTCAAACCAAATCAAGAAAATCAATGTTTGTGGCTAATCGTACAGCTGTTGACTGGGGACCCCATGATAAGCGGTGACCTGACTGCTCAGAGGATATTGACAGCACTGTGTGTGATATGGGAGGTCACTGACACCACGATGGAACATTACTCTGACAAAGGACCTCTTGAGGGTCTTGAGGGTGGATTAGCCCCACCTCATCCTAGGGTCGTCCTTGACAAACAGAGTGGGCCTGAACAATGGGCCATTTGGAAACTTGCTGTGAGCACCAGAGCACAGAAGAACTTGGGGCTTGGACCCGACATTTCATAGGGGCCAGTCGTGGTCCTCGTAACTATTTCTTTGGCTATAATCAGCCATATTTCATACAGGCCTGTGTCCCCCTTCCTTTTGTTATAGCCATAGGGAATTTTCAATTTGGTAAGACTTTTACATCCTGTAACTCATATTAATTGCAAACTATGTACTTGTCTTAACGCCTCTGTTTCTTTAAGCTCCTCAGTTTTGTGTTACTCCTGTTCAAATCAATCATAGTGCCTACAACTGGGAACAAATCAAATTCCATTCACAAAATATACGTGATAATGCCTCTCTGAATGTACAATTACTGCAAAAGATAATCTTTAAACCTTTTTTCTAAAAAACCTGCCCTCTTGCCCTAATTTGGAAACTTTAGCTGAACAAATTACCTGGGCTAGATGCACGAGGATGGTTTCAAAGTATTACCCACAGTATCGGGTCTGGAGCTGTAGCTTTGGTGACTGTCTTGATAATTATATTTGCTGTTTACTGTTGCCTTTCTATAACGTTGGTTAATACTAACCAAGCTCATTTGGTCAAGACCTTTTTTTTACAAATATAATAAAATAGGGGGAATTGTCAGGAAGCGTTTAACAGGAGGCTTCCTGCGTGCTGTTTCGGATCTGTCAGGAGTTCTCTGCTCCTTATTAACTGCTGAATACTGAGGGATTAAGAGGGGAGGCAAGCCTCTCCGGGGGCTGAAGAATCCAGGCACTTCCTCCGTTAGTTTTTCTGTACAGTGATGAGTACCCTCTTCCTCCTCGTGAACTTACAGTAAGTGATTATCTACAAATCTCTCTCTTCAATATGGATCGCCTGTGTTTTGTAAGTCTGGAATTTTATCTTTATCTTTGCTAAGAATAACGCCTTTGTAAGACGGTATCTATGCACACACTGTGTCAATTAAAGCGCCTTTGCTCCTTCAGAGCGCTGGTCCCCGCGTCCTTCCTTCCGGACCGCCAGGCTCTGGTCCCTGAAAGGCCCGCAACATCCGCCCTCGGGGAGAAGCCAGGACGCTGTTTCTCCCGCGCTGTCGGCCTTACTCCCTCCTGTGACTGCCTCCCTCGGTTTCTGGGCCCCTCGCTTCCCAAATCAGTAACTACCGTCCCTGCTCTTTGGAGCACAGGGAGGGCCTGGGAGACTGAAACCTTCAACAAACAAGAAGCAAGAGGGCACAGAGGGGCGCTTGTCCTCAGAAGGGCCCACAGGCCCCTGCTGGGTTCAGTCCTCCCTTTTTACCCCTTGACCCTGAGGGGAACGGGGTGGTGGGAGAAAGGAAAAGGAGCAATTTTTGGACAGAGAGGCTCATCACAGACTCTGCAGAGAAATCCAGTTTAAGGGGGGCTCCGATTCGATGCGGGAGTAGAGGGAAGAGTGGGAAGGGGTTTTGCATTTTAGTTAGAGCCTGGAGCCTTGGTCCAGCGTCTTGCGTAGCAGACACCGCTGCTGCTCATCTGTTTGATCTGGAGGTCCCCAGTGTCTGCACAGGACCAGATGTCAAGTGGGACCTTTTTCAGCTGTGAGATGTGTACCCAAGGCTCCGTAACTAATTCTGCAGCTGTGTTGGTGGTCAGTGAGGCCCCTTCCTGTGACACTGACCACTGTCTTCCTTTGGTGAAGTTTCCAGAAGACGCAGTCATGAGGCTATAGACCGACCAGCAGGATCCTTTGGATTAGAGCTGGAAAGGCTTCTTCAGCCTGCTGATGACAAGCCTGAGCATAAGAACTGGAGGCTCACCGTAGCTGCTCGCATTGGCATAGGGCAAGGGATCAGCAGAAGGCCGGACCCCTGTAGACATCAGTCTGCTGTCTCTCTGCTGACGACTCTGCTGTGGAGTGAGTTCATGATTCCCAAACTGGGTCCTTTGAATCGTCAGCAAGACCTTAGGCCTGGGGAGTCCAGTAGTTTGGGCAAATTTAGACATTTTCATCTTGACAGTCCCTTTAGTTCTCTTGACTTTGCCTGACGATTGAGGGTAAGAGAGACGGTCACAGTCACGCCGCAAACTGGGCCTCTGTGCACTGGTGCTGCATGGAATCTCGCAGACTGAGCTTTGGATGAAGTAGAAAAAAAGTTTTTTGCTTTACCAGGCAAAGGGGGACACAGCAGGCCTGTGCCCTTACAACCGCGTGTCCTGACCCCGCGACGTTTGGGGAGGAGGTTTGTAGCAGTGGATCAAGGGTGCGGCTGTGCGCAGGGCCCGGGTGTGTGCAGGGCCTGCCTCCTTTAACCTGGCCTCAGGTGGTCCCCTGATGAGCGTCTTTTGTTCTCAGGGTTACCAAACTGCGATCCTCTCTGGAGAGAAGGCTGCTTGTCAGGCTAACATCTGCATTTGTTGGGGATTTGAATCCTGTAAGGAGCTCAGACTGTTATATCTATCCCTTGAGGCCAAACCAGAGCCCTGAGGCCAAAGCCCAGGCTGCGTTCTCTTGGCTGCTCCCCTCTGTCTCTGCACCCTGCCTCCCTTCCCTGCTTAGCACCTGTTTGAACCTATCCTTTCGACTTCGGGGAAAGGCAAGAAACAGGGGACACAGAAAGCCTTTCGAGCCCCGGAGCCTCGAAGGGTCCCACTTGGTTTCCCTCCCCGCTGGTCCCTGACACGCTTCAGTCTTGAGGAGGGCAGACGCTGGGAAAGGAAGGAAGTGATTGTTTCAGACAGAGGCATTCGGCGTAGACTTGGCAGAGGAGCTCAGTTTGGGGTACCGGTTTTTAATGCCCACTTCTGTCTTATCTTTCCCCAGACTGTTCGCGCAACAGAGCTGTGACGGCCCTGGCTACTTTCCGCTGAAATGGTGTGTAGTCCTGCCTCAGTCTTCAGGTGAAGTAACACCAAATTAGAAACATTTGTGTCACAAGCCCCGGATCTGAGTGTCGTGTAATTAAATCTCAGTCTCTTTGCCATTTTGATGCAACAGACCCAGTTAGAAGTAGGAGGAGAGACAGCTGCAACTTTAATAGACAAATAGACCCAACTTCCTGAGGAACTCAGAAGAAGAAGCCTGCAAACCAGTGTAGAACTTGGGAGACTCGTTGTAGCAGTTGTCAAATTTTACCTAAGTAGTTTTTAACTTACGGTGTAGCATTAACGCATACATATCAGAGGTTATTAGCTGCTACACATTGATTCAGTTCAGTTGCTCAGTCATGTTCGACTCTTTGCAACCCCATGGACTGCAGTACGCGAGGCTTCCCTGTCCATCATAAATTCCCAGGGCTTGCTCAAACTCATGTCCATCGAGTTGGTGATGCCATCCAACCATCTCATCCTCCGTCATCACCTTCATCTCCCGCCTTCAATCTTTTTCAGCATCAGGACCTTTTCCATGAGTCAGTTCTTCACATCAGGGGGCCAAAGTTTTGGAGTTTCAGCTTCAGCATCAGTCCTTCCATGAATATTCAGGACTTCCTTTAGGATTGTCTGGTTTGATCTCCTTGCTGTCCAAGGGAATCTCGGGAGTCTTCTCCCAACACCACAATTCAAAACATCAGTTCTTCAGCACTCAGCTTTCTATATAGTCCAACTCTCACGTCCATACATGACTACTGGAAAAACCATAGCCTTGACTAGATGGACCTTTGTCAGCAAAGTAATGCCTCTGCTTTATAATATGCTGTCTAGGTTGAACATAACATTTCTCCCAAGGAGCAAGCGTCTTTTAATTTCATGGCTGCAGTCACCATCTGCAGTGATTTTGGAGCCCAAGAAAATCAAGTCTCTCACTGTTTCCACTGTTTCCCCATCTACTTGCCATGAAGTGAGGGGCCCAGATGCCATGATCTTCGTTTTCTGAATGTTGAGCTTTAGGCCGACTTTTTCGCTCTCCTCTTTCACTTCCATCAGGAGGCTCTGTAGTTCTTCTTCGCTTTCTGCTGTGAGGCTGGTGTCCTCTGCATATCTCAGGTTATTGACATTTCTCCCGGCAATCTTGATTCCGGCTTGTGCTTCATTCAGCCCAGCATTTCACGATGTACTCTGCATATAAGTTAAATAAGCAGGGTGACAATACGCAGCCTTGACATACTCTTTCCCAATTTGGAACCAGTTCGTTGTTCCATGTCCTGTTCTAACTGTTGCTTCTTGACCTGCATACAGGTTTCTCAGGAGGCAGGTCAGGTGGTCTGGTAGTCCCATCTCTTGTAGAATTTTCCACAGTTTGGTGTGAACCACACACTAAAAGGCTTTGGCGTAGTCAATAAAGCAGAAGTAAGTGTTTTTCTGGAGCTCACTTGCTTTTTCTATGATCCAATGGATGTTGGCAATTTGATCTGTGGTTCCTCTGCCTATTCTAAATCCAGCTTGAACATCTGAAGTTCTCGGTTCATGTACTGTTGAAGTCTGGCTTGAAGAATTTTGAGCATTACTTTGCTAGTGTATGAGATAAGTGCAATTCTGCAGTAGTTTGAGCATTCTTTGGCATTGCCTTTCTTTGGGATTGGAGTGAAAACTGACCTTTTCCAGTCCTGTGGCCACTGCTGAGTTTTCCAAATTTGCTGGCATATTGAGTGAAGCGCTTTCAGAGGATCATCGCTGAGGATTTGAAACAGCTCAGCTGAAATTCCATCACCTCCACTAGCTTTGTTTGTAGTGATGCTTCCTAAGGCCCACTTGACTTCACACTCCAGGCTGTCTGGCTCTGGGTGAGTGATCTCACCGTCGTGATTATCGGGGTCGTGAAGATATTTTAGATATAGCTCTGTGTATTCCTGCCGCCTCTTCTTAGTCTTCTGCTTCTGTCAGGTCCAGACCATTTCTGTCCTTTATTGTGCCCGTCTTTGCATGAAATGTCCCTTGGTATCTCTAATTTTCTTAAAGAGATCTCTAGTCTTTCCCATTCTGTTGTTTTCCTCTATTTGTTTGCACTGATCACTGAGGAAGGCTTTCTTATCTCTACTTGCTATTCTTTGGAACTCTGCATTCAGACGCTTATATCTTTCCTTTTCTCCTTTGCCTTTCACTTCTCTTCTTTTCTCAGCTATTTGTAAGGCCTCCTCAGACAACCATTTTGCCTTTTTGCATTTCTTTTTCTTGGGGATGGTCTTGATCCCTGCCTCCTGTACAGTGTCATGAACCTCCATCCATAGTTCTTCAGGCACTCTATCTATCAGATCTAATCCCTTGAATCTATTTCTCACTTCCACTCTATAATCATAAGGGATTTGATTTAGGTCATACCTGAATGGTCTAGTGGTTTTACCTACTTTCTTCATTTAAGTCTTAATTTTCCAATAAGGAGTTCATGATCTGAGCCACAGTCACCTCCTGGTCTTGTTTTTACTGACGGTATAGAGCTTCTCCATCTTTGGCTGCAAAGAATATAATCAATCTGATTTCAGTCTTGACCATCTGGTGATGCCCATGTGTAGAGGCTTCTCTTGTGTTGTTGGAAGAGGGTGTTTGCTATGACCAGTGCATTCGCTTGGCAAAACTTTGTTAGGCTTTGCCCTGCTCCATTTTGTACATCAAGGCCAAACGTGCCTGTTACTCCAGGTGTCTCTTGACTTCCTACTTTTGCGTTCCAGTCTCCTGTGATGAAATGGACGTCTTTTTTGGGTGTTAGTTCTAGAAGGTCTTGTAGGTGATCTTAGAACTGTTCACCTTCAGCTTCTTGGGCATTACTGGTTGGGGCATGGACTTGGATTACCGTGGTAGTGAATGGTTTGCCTTGGAATCAAACAGGGATTGTTCTGTCATTTTTGAGATTGTACCCAAGTACTGCATGTCAGGCTCTCTCGTTGGCCATGAGGGCGACTCCATTTCTTCTAAGAGATTCTCATCCACGGTAATAGTGTTACAGAATCAGGCACAAAACACACCTCAGCGGGCACTCAGGAGGGCAGAGCACAGCCTGTCATCAAGTAGCAAGTCCAGGGGACTCGGTTTCCAACAAGGACCTCGATGATTCCGGAGGACTCGGCTGCATGACTGCTGCCTGTTAGTAGTTAGTCTCACAGCACGTGCAGCCACCACCATCAATCCACCTGAGACAGCCTGACCTTCACTTCCAGGCTTTGTTTGCTGTCTGTGAAGAGGGCGTTTTCTGCTTTTTCCTTAACCGTGGCTAACAGGGTTCAGGCCCAGTTCACATCCTGCCTTAAGATGGATGACGGTCTTCAAGGTGGAATCCCTCTTGCGCTCATCTCAACAGTAGATATAAGGGTCATCAGAATTAAAGTCACCAATCAGGTGTTTACTTTACAAGTTTTCTGCTAGTCATGAGGATCTGATGTCATCATGAAGGGATTTAGTGCTTTTCTAGATTGAGGAGATGCAAAGATTGGGATCATGAAACCTATTCCTGAAAATATCCAACCATCTAAAGACCTGTCCCATCAGGTCCCATGGAGCACAGATTGCCTCACTGCACCCTGACTCCTTCAGGTGGCGTTGAAGGTTCAGCAGCCGCAGCAGCACAGGTTTCGATCTCCAAGGGGCAGATGGCAAACGCCCCCGTTGTTCAGTCACTGGCAACGCTCTTGAAAGTGTTAGCCACTCAGCCATGTCCAACTCTTTGCAGTCCCATGGACTATAGCCCGCCAGGCTCCTCTGTCCATGCGGTTCTTCAGGCAAGAATACTGGATGGGTAGCCATTTCCTTCTCCAGGGGACCTTCCCAACCCGGGGACCAAACCTGGTCCCCTGGATTGCAGGCAGACTCTTCACCACTGAGCCACCAGGGGAGCCCAGCAATGTTCCTGGCAAGCGCCAGTTTGTAGTTGGCATGCAAGTGCCGGTCTGTGGGAACATAACTAAAGATCTCCCTGTTTAGTGAAAGTACCCTGGCAGGGGAGGGCTCCAAGATGGAAGAGAGCTCTCATCGCCCATAACAAGGCTGCCCCAAAAGAAAAAGTCCCAGCAAATGCTCCCTCACAGGCAAAGTAGGCAACCAGGAGGGATACCCTGGTATCGTCACACGTGAGCCCTGTTAGTCACCAGACATCTCAACCAGTCAATACAAGGGCTCACACACACACACACACACACACACACACCGCAAACACGGCCCACAGCCCAGACAAGGTGCGGCCCAGAGGTCCATCTCCGCTCCAGACAGAGCGCTCACAGTGGCTCGCAAGGAGCAAGCGGACTTTCCTCATCCTGCGCAAGCCAGAGACTCAGCCCACAACAACACACACACACACACACACACACACGCAAATAACTGATGAGCTACAGTTGCCCAGACAGAAAAGCAGAGAGGCATAGTCTGAAAATTCCACTTTCACTCCCAGATGGAGGCTTCTAGACAGACTCACTCAGTTCTTGAAAAAGAACTAACTTCGAGGTGGCTCTCAGGGAGCCCGGATGGCTCAGTTTCCGCGGGAAGTGAGCCCAGCGTGGCTAGCTCGCATGGAGTGGAGACAGCGCCTAGCTTTCCCGTTCCTGTGACGGAATAATTACAGCTGAAAGTGATATAGTAGCTTAAGCAGCCATACAAAGGCCACCTCTCCACACTTTTAAGAATGTACATTGGCCAAGCCGAACTACAATAGGATGCCGTCCTTTTCTGCCACATGCTCATAGCTATAGATCCACAAGTCTGCCAAGACTTTGCCCAGGTGGCTATCAGATGGAATTGAACAAGGGTTTTCCATGTTTGTTCGAAAGAACACTCATGTGCAGACCAAGAATACACCAAAATCCTTCTGGCAATGAAAGCCTCAAACCAAAGGAACAGAAATACAAACATGCTCAAACTGGCTTCCAAGTCCCACTGAGCCTGTGACCTCTGTCCAGGAAGCACGCCTTCCAAAGGGGATTTCCTGGAGTGAGAAATTCCCTGAAAGGGATACAGGCCACCCCCAAGAGGACAAGGCTGACAGGGTCTCAGAGTACACGCCAGGGGACTTAGCCAAATGCTGGCCAAGATGTCACAGAGTCCCAAATGTTACTTTTCTCCTTCTCCAAAATAACTCCTTGGAGCAGGATGTTCAGGCCAGCAAGGGCAGGAGGAAGAGAGGAATGTCCTCAAGGCAACGACGGCCTTGGAAGATGCTAAGACGGGCCCTCTTCCTTGGCCCACCCCCACCTCAGAGTTCCAACTGCCAGGATGGCAGATGGAGTATGGCTAGGGCTGAGCCTTTCCAGTCAAGGGTCCCAGGAGATTTGGCTTCTGAAGGAATTATCTAACCCTCCACTCTCTTACAAGAGGCTGGCATGGAGAAAGCCTCAGGGCCCAAGCAAGCTGGGGACCTCCCAGGACAGTCTCCAAGTCAGCTCTGCCTTGGACGCCAAAGTTAATACCAAAAATCCAGCCTCTGTGCAGCGGTGCCAAACTGAGTCTCAGAGGCAGAGCTTGGGGTGAAGCAGAAAAGAATGCGAACAGGCGGAGCGGCTGGCTGAGGAGGCCTTACAGATCGCTGAGAAGGGAAGCGGGAGGCAGAGGAGGAGGGAAGGACAGAGCCCTCTGAATGCAGAGTGCCAGAGAGCAGCAAGGACAGAAAAGAGAGCCTTCCCCAGCGATCAAAGAGATGAAGCAAAGGAAGCAATAGGGTGGGAAAGACTGGAGAGGCTTTTTTCCTTTTGGCCTAGCTAAGAAATTTATGACATTTTTAATTCCGCTGATTTGTCTAAGTATGAATAAAATGCTGGATTTCTAATTTACGTTCACTCAAAACTTTAACATAGTTCCATTTATTCTGGCATCTAGTATTACTGCTAAATGTCTAGAAAGCTTACTGTTTTAGTGATTCAAAAAAAAAATACTGAATGAGGCTTGAAACTTGTAGTCCAGTTCTGAGAATATAAACGACGCTGTGGTTTAAAAGCAAGAGAAAGACATGAATGCATGTCTCTGCGCTGTTAGCTGAAGCACAGATTTTGTTCAAATTCCACAGACGTGTGTGCTAGTGTCCAGTGTCTGTTTTCATGCTTTATTCAAGACTCCACATTGTATTTAGTGACACTGATCAGCTGCAGCCGCACGCAGCAAATGCTGATAGACTCTGTTCATTTTCATTCTGTTACGAATATCTCCTAACTTTCCTTGCTACGGCCTCACCCATCATTTAAAAGTGGACATGTAATCTTCAAATACGAGGGTTTTTTCAAGCATCTTTGATATTAATTTCTTATTTTGATATTAATTTCTCGTTTAAATGCTTTCTTCTCTGTGATCACCCTCTGTGGTTTCAGCCTTCTAATTTCATCGAGGCTTCAACGGCTAAGTCATAGGTCTCTCTTGGTAGGTGCCGCACTGCACTTGGAAACATGTGTGTTATTTTCGCAGATAGTTTGATGTCGATTTCTAACATAACTCCACAGTGGCGAGAGAACAGACTCTGTATGATTTCAATACCTTCACACAATGAAATTTTTGCACCTTGTCTTATGTCCCTAGATATGGTCCAGTGTCTTCTGATATACAGTTTATGGGAACTCCAAGCCAGGCTTCAACAGTATGTGAAATGTGAACTTCCACATGTCAGGCTGGATTTAGAAAAGGCAGAGGAACCAGAGATCAAATTGCCAGCATCCACTGGATCATAGAAAGAGCAAGAGAGTTCCAGAAAAACATCTACTCCTGCTTTATTGATTACGCCAAAGCCTTTGACTGTGTATATCACAACAAACTGTGGAAAATTCTTAAAGAGATACGAATACCAGACCACTCTACCTGCCTCCAGAGTAACCTGTATGCAGGTCAAGAAGCAACAGTTAGAACTGGACATGGAACAGTGAACTGGTTCCAAATCAGGAAATGAGTACGTCAAGGCCATATACTGTCACCCTGCTTATTTAAATTATATGCAGAGCACATCATGAGAAATGCTGGGCTGAATGAAGCACAAGCTGGGATCATGATTGCCAGGAGAAATATCAATAACCTCAGATATGCAGATGACACCACCCTTATGGCAGAGAGTGAAGAAGAACTAAAGAGCCTCTTGATGAAAGTGAAAGAAGAGAGTGAAAAAGTTGGCTTAAAACTCATTATTCAGAAAATTGGCATCTGATCCTATCACTTCATGGCAAATGGATGAGGAAACAATGGAGACAGTGAGAGATTTTATTTTCTTGGGCTCCAAAATCACTGCAGATGGTGACTGCAGCCGTAAAATTAAAAGACACCTGCTAGACAGCATATTAAAAAGCAGAGATATTACTTTGTCAACAAAGGTCTGTCTATGGTTTTTCCAGTTGTCACGTATGGACGTGAGAGTTGGACTACGAAAAAAGCTGAGCATCAAAAAATGGATGCTTCTGAGCTGTGGTGTTGGAGGAGACTCTTGAGAGTCCTTTGGACTGCAAGATCAAACCAGTCCATCCTGAAGGAAGTCAGTCCTGAATATTCACTGGAAGGACTGATGCTGAAGCTGAAGGTCCAATCCTTTGGCCACCTGATGGGAAGAAATGACTCACTGGGAAAGACCCTGATCTCAGCAAAGACTGAAGGCGGGAGGGGAAGGGGATGACAGAGGATGAGATGGTTGGATGGCATCACCGACTCGATGGACATGAGTTTGAGCAAGCTCTGTGAGCTGTTGATAACAAGGAGGCCTGGCGTGCTGCAGTCCATGGGGTCGAAAAGAGCTGGACACAACTGAGAGACAGCTGGCTAACCGAAAGCAGATAAAGGCTGTGGGCAGACCTCAGGACCCTGTAGTAATAAAAGCTGGGACGACATCAGCAACAGGCTGAGAATTACTAGATTGCCGGCCAAAAACAAAACAATATCCCCACATCCTTGCTGCTGTGAACAAGCAGTTGGTTAAATAAATAAATTGAGGGGGCTTTCCTGGTAGTCCAGTGGTTAAGAATCCATCTTGCAATGCGGGGGACGATCCCCACCCACCTCCGCAGCATTCGATCCCTGGTCCGGGAAGATCCCACAGGCCGCAGAGCAGCTAAGCCCGGGCCCCACAGCCGGGAAGCCTGCGCTCTGGAGCCCGGGGACCGGAGCTACAGCGCACACACCTGGAGCCTGCGCTCGACGAGAGGAGCCGCCTCAGTGAGGAGGCCTCGCACCACAGCTGGAGAGGAGCCCCCACTCGCTGCAGCTAGAGGAAGCCCGTGTGCAATAGCAAAGACCCAGCACGGCCAGAAATCAGTCAATTTTTTTTTTAATGGAGGATGAGGGGAAGCTCTTTTCACATTAGAATTCCAATTAATAAGCGGAGAAGGAAACAGGTAAGCAAATCACACAACATCCAACAATAATAGTAGTAGACATGGTCCGCCGCCGCCGCTGCTGCTGCTGCTAAGTCACGTTAGTCGTGTCTGACTCTGTGCAACCCCATAGACGGCAGCCCACCAGGCTCCCCTGTCCCTGGGATTCTCCAGGCAAGAGTACTGGAATGGGTTGCCATTTCCTTCTCCAATGCATGAAAGTGAAAAGTGAAAGGGAAGTCGCTCAGTCACGTCCAACTGTTAGCGACCCCACGGACTGCAGCCCACCAGGCTCCTCCATCCATGGGATTTTCCAGGCAAGAGCACTGGAGTGGGGTGCCATCGCCTTCTGCACATGGTCCACTAATGGGTGCTAAATCTGCGTGAAACTGGGGAAGAAACATTTTCATGAAAGTGAAAGTTAAGTTACTCAGTTGTGTCCAACTCTTTGTGACCCCAAGAACTGCAGCCTTCCAGGCTCCTCCATCTATGGGATTTTCCAGGCAAGAGTACTGGAGTAGGTTACCATTTCCTTCTCCAGCAGACCTTCCCGACCCAGGGATCAAACCCGGTCTCCTGCACTGCAGGCAGACGCTTTACCATGAGCCACCAGGGAATTCTGCATGGTCTTGAAGTATCTCCCCAACATACTGATTAAAAAATTTTTTTCACATCATTTTTTTTTCGCATCATTTTATTATATTGAATTCATCAGCTCATTGAGATTGTTGATCTTGTTCTTTGTTGTACAATTCTGTTTCTTTCTTGGACTAAGGCATGTTGGACTGCAGGCTCATTTTGAGTGGGAGGTTTCCTGAGTTGGTTTGTAAAGATTTGTTTCTCTCTCTGTCTGCTCCTCCATCCCCATGTAGGAAACTTGAGGTTGCCTCTGAATCGGATGTTGTTGGTGCCCTACCCAGAAGCCTTTGCACTGCTGCCCCTCCTTCAGCTGCTGTGAGCATCCGTTGCTCATTTCCCCAGAGAACTACTATTCTAAACAGTTATCTTGCCACACAGCATGTGTGAACTTAGTTTCCTGACCAGAGATCAAACTTGCACAGCCTGTACTGGAAACTCCAAGTCTTAACCACTGGACAACCAGGTAAGATCCCAATATCCTAATTATCTACAAAGAAAACAGCGGCTTTACTTATTTTCTTTCTTTTTTCAATTATGAAAGTATAATGACACCTTTATTTTCCAAGGAGACTTGGAAAATACAAAACAAAGATACATATAGTTCCACTGTATATTAAATTACTTTTTAAGTGGATAAGTTGAGATTTTCAGTTGGAGTTTCAATACCAGACTCTCAAAAATCAATAGAATGAATAGACAGAAAGGTGAAAAGTGAAAGTGAAGTCGTTTAGTGGGGTCTGACTCTTCGCGCCCCGTGGACTGTAGCCCACCAGGCTCCTCTGTCCATGGGATTTTCCAGGCAAGAGTACTGGAGTGGGGTGCCATTTCCTTCTCCAGAGGATCTTCCCAACCCAGGGACTGAGCCCAGGTCTCCGCACTGTAAGCAAGGCGCTTTACCATCTGAGCCACCAGGGAAGTCGGAAGGGTAGGATATAATAGGCCTGAAAAGCACGATAAACCAATTCAACATAATTAAGATTCGTATAATTTTCAAACAACAGCAGGATACAAATTCTATCCAAGTTCCCATAGACTATGAATCAGAAGATACCGGAACATATCCAGGGACATAAAGCAAGGTGCAAAAATTTCATGGCATCAGTTCAGTTCAGTCGCTCAGTCGTGTCCAACTCTTTGCAACCCCATGGACTGCAGAGCATCAGGCTCATACCATTTCTGCCCTTTATCGAGCCCATCTTTGCATGAAATGTTCCCTTGGTATCTCTAATTTTCTTGAGGAGCTCTCTAGTCTTTCCCATTCTGTTGTTTTCCTCTATTTCTTTGCATTGATCACTGAGGAAGGCTTTCTTATCTCTCCTTGCTATTCTTTGGAACTCTGCATTCAGATGGATATGTCTTTCCTTTTCTCCTTTGCCTTTCACTTCTCTTCTTTTCTCAGCTGTCTGTAAGGCCTCCGCAGATGGCCGTTTGGCCTTTTTGCGTTTCTTTTTCTTGGGGATGGTCTTGATCACCGCCTCCTGTACAGTGTCACACAACTCCATCCACAGTTCTTCAGGCACTCTGCCTGTCAGATCCAATCCCTTGAATCTATTTGTCACTTCCACTGTAGAATCATAAGGAGTTTGATTTCGGTCATACCTGAATGGTCTAGTGGTTTCCTTACTTCCCTCAATTTCAGTCTGAATGTTGCCGTAAGGATTCATGATCTGGGCCACGGTCAGCTATCCGGCTTAGCGTGTGCGTTTGAGTACTTCCTTATGTTCTGACGCCACCAGAGCCCCCAGGCCCATCGTGGGGGCTCCCTGCCTAGGCCTGGAATGGGCCATTTCTCCAGGGAGCCTGGCTCCTTTCCTGGAGAACCAATGGTCTTGGAAACCAAGACCTGGGCGCCACGGGCTCCTTGCCTCCTGGACTTTCAGCAGAGACGGGAAATACACATGCGTGTCGTAATGGACCCTACGTCCTCTGTTCTGCATCTTTCTGGGTGTAGAATACAGACCACAAGCGTGCAGACCCGCAGGACCCCTGCCCAACACTGCCTCCCCCCCCTCCTCTTAATCTCTTTCTCCGACAGCGAGGTCGCTGGCTTCTTCAGTCGGTGCAGTCGCTCAGTCCTGTCTGACTCTCTGTGACCCCAGGGACAGCAGCACGTGGGGCCTCCCCGTCCTTCACCATCTCCCGGAACTTGCTCAAACTCAGTTCCATCGAGTCAGAGATGCCACCCAGCCATCTCATCCTCTGTCATCCCCTCCTCCTGCCTTCAGTCTTTCCTGGCGTCAGGGTCTTTTCCAGTGCGTCAGTTCTTCCCATCAGTTGGCCAAAGGACTGGACCTTCAGCTTCAGCATCAGTCCTTCCAGTGAATATTCAAGACTGATTTCCTTTAGGATTGGCTGGTTTGATCTCTCTGCTGTCCAAGAGACTCTGAAGAGTCTTATCCAACACCACAGTTCAGAAGCATCAATCCTTTGGTGCTCAAGTTTCTTTATGGTCCAATATCTATACATGACTACCAGAAAAACCGTGACTTTGACTAGATGGACCTTTGTCGACAAAGTAATGTCTCTTTTTAGTATGCTGTCTAGGTTGGTCATAGCTTTTCTTCCAAGGAGCAAGTGTCTTTCAATTTCATGGCTGCAGTCACCATCTGCAGTGATTTTGGAGCCCAAAATATAAAGTCTCTCACTGTTTCCACTGTTTCCCCGTCTATTTCCCATGAAGTGATGGGACTGGATCCACGCTCTTAGTTTTCTGAATGTTGAGCTTTAAGCCAGGCTTTTCTCTTTCCTCTTTCACTTCCATCAAGAGGCTCTTTATCTCCTCTTCACTTTCTGCCATTAGGGTGGCGTCATCTGCGTATCTGAGGTTACCGATATTTCTCCCAGCAATCTTGATTCAGGCTTGCGCTTCCTCCAGCCTGGCACTTCGCATGATGCACTCTGCATATCAGCTAGATAAGCAGGGTGGCAGTATGCAGCCTTGATGTACTCCTTTCCTGATTTGGAACCAGTTCGTTGTTCCATGACCGTTTCTAACGGTTGCTTCTTGACCTGCATACAGGTTTCTCAGGAGGCAGGTAAAGTGGTCTTGAAGGATTCTCTGCAGCTTGTTGTGATCCACCCGTCAAAGGTTTCAGCGTGGTCCGTGGAGCAGAGCTAGATGTCCTTCTGGAACTGTCTTGCTCTTTCTATGACCCAGTGGATGTTGGCGATTTGATCTCTGGCTCCTCTGCCTTTTCTTTTTTTTCCTTGAGTTATTTTATTTTATTTTTAATATAAATTTATTTATTTTAATTGGAGGTTAATTACTTTACAGTATTATATTGATTTTGCCATACATCAACATGAATCCGCCACAGGTATACACGTGTTCCCCATCCTGAACCCCCCTCCCACCTCCCTCCCTGTACCATCCCTCTGGGTCATCTCAGAACATTTAAACGCTGAGTAAATTCCACAAAACAACTTCTGAATGCTGGCAGAGGACATCAGGCGCCCAGAAAAGCAGCCCATTGTCTTTGAAAGGAGGTAGGGAAAAATATAAAAGACAAAATGAGACAAAAGAGAGAGGGACGCGCTCCATCTCGGGAAGGGAGTCTTAAAAAGAGAGAGTTTCCAAACACCAGGAAACACTCACTGCCGAGTCTGTGGCAGTCTTGGAAGCACAGAGGGCAACATAAGAGGGAGGGAAAATAAATAAATAATTAAAGCTCACAGATTATGAGCTCCACCTCTGCCTTCTCTAAATCCAGCTTGAACATCTGGAATTCTCCGTTCCCGTACTATTGAAGCCTGGCTTGGAGAATTTGGAGCATTATTTCACTACCGTGCGTGATGAGTGAAACTGTGCGGTAGTTTGAGCATTTTCTGGCATTGCCATTCTTTGGGATTGGAATGAAAACTGGCCTTTCCTCATTTTACCCACACAGATTTGCATATCGGTCACACAGCTAGAGGGAAGTCCAGTCGCCACGCTTTCACACACAGCCCTTTCTGTCGGGAGCCTGCGGCTTCCTGTCAAGTTCCTCCTTCCACGAGATGTGGCGAGTTTTCCCTATTCTACCCTGTGTCTCTTTTCCACAAATGAGCAGACGCATGTCATCTTCCTTCTGAAAGAGAGGACCTGGGGGGTGAAGAAGGGGCCGGCCTTCGAGCGGCAGCGACGCAAGATGGGAGCCACCAGGGGCCCGGGAGCAAGAGTCCCTCGCAACTCCTGACTGTTGGCAGAACTCGAGGAAGGCCAGAAAGGAGTGGGAAATGGCACCGTTAGTTGGGGTCTAGAAGCTACGAAGACAGGACCCCTACAAGATGGACAGGGTGATAACTGAGCCTCCAAGAACAACTGATGAGAACTGAACGTACAGTCTTGAAACAGAATGTGGGCCTAAATACCCAGAAGCACCCTCCTTGGTAAGATTTGTAACAAAAAGAAAGCTCCCATTCAAAGGCAGTTCATCTTAAGATACTGTGAATGATACTAATTTTTTTGTCCATTTGAAATATATAAGTTGTGCTATAAAAAAAGGAAAGGAAAGAAGGCAACTTCTGCAGGTGACTCTCTGTGCTTCTTCTCTTAACATCGTGCCTGGAAGTCACACCATCCACTTAGAGTGACCGGCCTCCTTTTGCTTCAGGGCCTGCCCGCCACTCTCGTAAGTGTGGACATTTAGGTTGTTCCTAACGTGCTGTGGTTACAAGCAAGTCTTCAGTGAGTCCTCTTTTACAGCTGAGCCACAAGGGAAGCCCAAGAATACTGGAGTGGGTAGCCTATCCCTTCTCCAGCAGATCTTCCCGATCCAGGAGTTGAACCAGGGTCTCCGAAATTGCAGGCGGATTCTCTACCAACTGAGCTATCATAGTTTTTAATTTTTTGCCACTTTGAGAGGTAAGAAGTGAGACCTTGGTCTTATGTTAACTGCATTTCTCTATTAATGAGTGATTTCGATGTTTTTTCATATGTTTAGGGTTTTTTGGTATAAACTGTCTGTTTGTGTATTCTCTCCGTCTACCTGCTCACCTTTCAGACTTCTGGGCATATCAGGGTTACAAGCACTTTTTCTGAGTGTATGTTCTGAATATTTGCTCCTAACTTGTCAAGTACTTGTACTTTGTATACTGAGTGTTTGTCATGCAACTTTGAAAACTGTTTATGTAGTCAAATTTATTCACCTTTTGTTTTGTCTGGATTCTAAATCTTAGTTATGTAAAAAACGAAATTCAACTGAGTAAATCTGAAGCTCTAACCAACTTTACAAAGTCATGTATGGATGTGAGAGTTGGATTATAAAGAAAGCTGAGCAGCTAAGAATTGATGCTTTTGAACTGTGGTGTTGGAGAAGACTCTTAAGAGTCTCTAGGACTGCAAGGAGATCCAACTAGTCCTTCCTAAAAGAAATCAGTCCTGAATATTCATTGGAAGGACTGATACTGAAGCTGAAGCTCCAATCCTTTGGCCACCTGATGCGAAGAGCTGACTCATTTGAAAAGACCCTGATGCTGGGAAAGATTGAAGGCAGGAGGAGAAGGGGACAGAGGATAAGATGGTTGGATGGCATTACTGACTCGATGGACATGAATTTGAGTAAACTCCTGGAGTCGGCAATGGACAGGGAGGCCTGGTGTGCTGCAGTCCATGGGGTTGCAAAGAATCGGATACAACTGAGCGACTGAACTGAACTGAACCACTTTATTTGGTAATTAATGAACTGGCAGCATCTCATCCAGCAAGCACCAGGGTGCTCAGAGGGGCAGCACAAAGCGGGAGGTTTTATAGGAAGGAAGATGGGGCAAGGAGATCACTAGCTGAAGAAAGCAAGGCTACTGGGACCCGACGGCTCCTCCTGAGGGCGGGGGGAGGGGAGAGGAACAGCCAGATGACCCTCATCTTTCAGGGATGGAGGGCACCCACAGGGCACATCACCTTCTCGGCTGACCAGGAAATCCTAGGAAATTCCGGGGAAGGCTGAAGTGCAACCGAGTAGGAGGCGAGGTTTGGTAGCGTGGACTTTAGCACAGGTGACGCCACTTTGGGCCTCTGCTTTTTTCTGCACCAGCTGTCCCGAAGGTCGCGAGGGATTCACCGTGCTCCTCTGGTGTTTTGGGTGTTTCAGATGCCAGTTCTTCGGCACCCCATGCAGGAGCACCCTCTGTGCTGGGCTTGGTCCTGTTCCATTCCCAAGGCCTGTCTGCCGCCCCAGCACCAGCAGATTCGATGCTGGGGAGTTGACTATGTCGCCCACATTTTTCGCTGTTCTGGGTCCATCTGGTGTGGTGACGGCCAAATGCTATGTCAGCCAGAGGGTTGTTTTCCTTTTTAAAGCCTCCACTTCCTGCTCTGGGGGAGCTGTTCCCATTTCCTGGGAATCCTGGGGTGGGGGCAGGGGAGGGCATGAGAATGACTGTCCTCCAGCCCCCCTGCCAGGCAGGGCCTCCTCCTGAGGGCAAGGCAGGGGCGAGCCTCCTGGTGTCCAGCTGGGAGCCGAGGAGGAGGAGGAAGGAAGGAAGAGTCTGCGCTGCCGCCACCAAACTGACCACTGACCAGAGGGTCCCCGCCTTCCTCTCCTTTCTCCCTCGAACACCACCCAGTCTCTGTTCCTGAAGAGTCCTGGGTTTTTCCTGGAAAATCTCTGCGAAGAGAGAGCTTTGTTCCAGATTGTGCCGTTGTGGAGCTGGTGATGTGAAAATCATACTCATCCTAGTAACCCTTGGGCCTTTTTAAAAGAGAGAGACTCCGAGTATTGACGAGTTAGCCCCAGGCAGGAAGAGAAAGGCAGGATGGAAAGTGCTCAGGGGACACCCCGGCCTTTCCCCCTGCGAACTCCAGGCCTCAGAGGGGCAGAGCCATGGAAAATAGCCAACAAGTGTTTTCTTCTTCAAACTGAAGGGGAGCAGGTTTTGCCACCACAAAATACTGATGCTGAAAACTGGGCCTCTGTACACCGGTGCTGAATTGCATCTAGGAAGCAGAGTTTTTGGTGACCTAGAAAAGAATAGCTTTATTGCTTAACAGGCAAAGGGGGACGCAGCAGGGCTGTGCCCTCAGAACCGTGTGTTCTGACCCCGAGGCAGTTTTGTAGCGGTGGATCAAGGGTGCGGCTGTGCGGAGGGCCAGGGTGTGTGCAGGGCCTGCCTCCTTTAACCTGGCCACACGTGGTCCCCTGATGAGCGTCTCTGGTTCTCAGAGTCACCAAACTGCGATCCTCTCTGAAAGAAGGATGCTTGTCAGGCTGACATCTGCATTTGCTGGTTTGAGTTCTGTAAGGAGCTCAAAGACACAGCTGTGCCCCCCTGAACCAGGGCCCTGACCCCAGGCTGCTCTGCTGCTCTCCGCGTCCCCTCCCTTCCCTGATTAGCAAGTGTCCAACCCTGCCCTTTGGAATTCAGGGAAGGTCAAGTAACTGGGGACACAGAAAGGATTTCATGCCCAGGAGCCCCACAGAGTCCTGACGGGTTTCATTATCTCTCATCAGCATGAATGTTAGGGAAAGCACACTGACTAAACCCTTTCCTTGTCCAGGCGCCACAGTAACTATTTGCATGAGTTATTTTGTGGCAGGAGATCCTAGTAAAGACCACGGAACTAACAAGCCACCACCAACCGGGAGAGTTCAGGGAAGGTAAAAGGGGACCCCACATGCCCCACCACCGCCCAGAATCCTTGCTGGCATCCGTCTTGGCTGGCCAACGTGTGTGCCCCCAGGAAGGACCCTGAGTCAGAGCGACTGGCCCAGAAACGAGCCCCATCACCATGCAACCCGAGGCTGCAGCCGGGCGGGGCGGCCCTCCGCGGCCCCGACTGCCCCCTCCCGCCAGGCGCCCACCTTCCAGTCAGGCCTCTGCCTTTGTCAGCATGTCTCCCCGAACAGCTTCATTCCGAGCCTTAGACAAGAGCCACTCTGAAGCCCAGCAAGGGGTCGCCTTTCCTGCAGCAACTGGCAACCACGAAGGGACCCCTTTTTACTGCGACTGATGCCCCAGCTCCTCAGGGCACTCAAAGGCCAGCTTGCCTGCTGAGGGACCAGACCCAGCAGCCGCAACCCGGACTCTGGTCTCTTCCCAACACAAACGACTGTCTGGATGCCCCGACCGAGTACACACAAGTGACTTTGGTGACGTCTTTTTTCTCTCATCCTCCTGCCCAGCCCCTGCTACCCTACTTTTTTCCTTGTCCCCTGGCACTGGACACAGGAGCCTGGTAGAAGGGGCTCAGCCTGAGCTGAGGGCTGGTGCCTGCTCACCTCTGGTTGGCAGAGAACTCACATTTTGGTTCTGGTTCTGGTTCCAGCCTGGTTTCGGGTTACTGGTAGGGCCGAGCTCCAGTCCTCCCTTTGCGGGAAGCCCAGGGTAAAGTCCCATAATGCCGGGCGTCTGCAGGCAGCAGATGTCTGTAAAGACAGCCCCTTTTCCCTCTCTCTCCCCTAACCCTCACCCCTTTCCCCTCTCTCTCCTTCCTTCTGACTTAACCGGGCCTCTTTCCCTCCCTTTGAAGACCCAAAGCAGTTCCATTTCCTCTATCAACACTTGGGTCTGGAGTTCTGAGTCTGCGTGAGAGATTTTCCGAGAGACTGCGTCTCCTCTCCCGCCAACTGTGCTTTCTGTTCTTGGGGAGAAAATCAGGCGCTAGAGCCCCTCCGTCAGGCGCCCTGTTTCTATCAATTCAGCCTCTTGATTTTTCATTTGGCTGAGTGCTTCCAAGCAGAAGTGACTGACAAGGCTCAGTACAGTCTCACCTGGTCTTGGGTGAAAGTTAATACCCTAGACATACGTTCATTAGCTTTTCGGGACAAGCCCTACATCCCCACCGATTGTGCTCACCGCTGAGCATTTCCGTTGGCACCTATATAATCAAGCAATCTGGGACCAGGAGAGAGCTTGCAACCTCAAGTCAGATACAGGCACATCCACCCCGTACTGGCCCCTGGTGACAGGGTTAGGCTATACCGCCATCGAAATGGGGACAAGCCCAGCTCCCCTTACGCACCCCACTGGGTTATCTTTGGGCCCACTGAGAAGGACACCAATGGAATGGCCTCAAAAGAGGAAAATGTATCAAATATTATACTTGATACTGGCCTACTTACCTCCTGGGAGGAGGGGGGAAATGGCCCCCATCAGGGTGACTTGGATTCAACACCATTCTGCAGTTCAGTCTACACTGCAAACTTGAGGGTAGATAAAAGGAGGTTCCCAATGTCCAGCATTCCCAGAAAAGGAGACACTGCAAGCTCAGAGACCCCAACAAAGGGTTTTTCAAAGTTCTTTTGGCGAGGTCCGAAGCCGAGGACCCCCTTGCCCTTGTCCTGACCCCTCAGCTCGGGCAGAGAGCACAGGAAAAGGGAAGTTTCAGGCAGCCCTGGAAGTCTGGAGACTGAGGGGAAGCACGCAGGGCCACCCCAGCCCCGCTTCCACGCGCCCCTTTCCCCTCTGGGACCACAATCGGGTAATAAGCTTTGCCCTCCACAGATGGAAAGTTTACCCTCTGACAAAATCTGCCTCCTAAGAGAGGTACCAGATGGGGAAGGGGAGCCACACAAGTTCACGTTCCCTTTCTATGCAACAGGCTATGCAATGTAGGGAGCGACTGGGCCCATATTCTGAGAGCCCCCAGAGCTTTAGGGACAGATTCAAGCATCTTAGTCTAACTTCTCCCTCGCCCGGAGATCAGGCTAGAAAAGCAGCTGGCCCGCAGACAGTAGGCAGGTGCCAGTCTGGCCCTGGCAGAAGAGGCAATCCCCTCTACAGAGCTGGACTGGCATCCCAGCACAAGGGCAGGGAGAGGGTCCCTGAGACACCTCACTGCTGGCCTACTCCAGGGGATGACCTGGGGCGTCCAGGAGGTCGTTAATTACAATAAGATAAAAGAAGTCACACAGGGAGGGAGTGAGAATCCAGCCCTTTTTTTGGAAAGGCTCACAGAGGTCTTTGAAAATTTTACCCAGCCAGACCTTAGTTCAGTTCAGTTCAGTCGTGTCCAGCTATTTGTGACCCCATGGACTGCAGCACGCCAGGCTTCCTGGAGCTTGCTCAGACTCATGTCCATCAAGTCGGTGATGCCATCCAACCATCTCATCCTCTGTCGTCTCCTTCTCCCCTGCCTTCAATCTTTCCCAGCATCAGGGTCTTTTCCAGTGAATCAGTTCTTCACATCAGGTGGCCAAAGGATTGGAGCTTCAGCTTCAGCCTCAGTCCTTCCAATGAATATTCAGGACTGATTTCCTTTAGGATGGACTGGTTGGATCTCCTTGCTGTCCAAGGGATGCTCAAGAGTCTTCTCTAACACCACAGTTCAAAAGCATCAATTCTTCAGCAGGAAGACCTAAAAAGTATTAGCTAGAGTCCTGCTAGCCCATTCCTTCATCACCCAGGCAGCCCGGGATATGAGGAGAAAACTGCAAAAACCAGGAAAAGGAACCAGGGACCCCAATCTCTGAGTTGGCGGAGGAGGCAAATAGGATGGTTTTGAGTAGGGACCTGGAGGAGAAAGCCAAAAGGGAGGGAGGAGAAGCTGGCAAGAACAGGAGGACCTAAGAGAAGCGAGCAGACCTAAGCCTTAGCCAGCACACTAGCATCTTGGCCTCGGTTCACCCCACTACTGTGCGAGTCACAGGGAAAGTGAGAAAGAAAAAGAGTCTTAAAAACCACCCCAGCGCACCTACTGCAGAGAGGCCGGGCATGGGAAAGGGGAGTGTCCGTGCTGCCCTAAGGGGAGGCGTGTGGAGACCCCTGCACCTGCTCTGCTAGTCCTGGGCGACTGGGACTGACGAGGCCCAGGGGCTCGAGAAGCCCCCGCGAATGGTGAGCTCCGATCACTCCTCTCGACCCTTGGGTGGCCGTGCAAATAGAAGGCAAGGGCACCGGGGCTGCCTCCTCTGCTCCTCCTTTCTGATCAGGACCTCAGACTCCCTGACTGAAATGGTGATGGGACAGATGGGATACTCCAAAGACCCTCCATTATAAGCTGGGCGATTGGCAAGGGACCCCCCTTCTTATACATCCCCAGCTGCCCTGCTCCCCTACTGGGAGAGACCTGCTTTGTCACTTCCAGACCACAGTGACTTGGGGAAAGTTAGAAACGAGTAATTTCCTGTGTCTGGTATCTGAATACTTGCAATCAGACATAGAAGAGGAAGAGTCCCTGCTTTTCTCAGATGAGGTCAAACCCAGGTGTGGGATGTCTCCTGCCCCAGGCTAGCCATAAATATTTCACCAGTAAAGATTCTCCTGAGGCCAAGTGCTTCCCACCCCTGGAAAAGACCTTAAAACCAAAAGCTCTTGACGGCTTTGGACCACTAGTTAACACAGACCAGGATACCGGAATCGTATCCGCCTGTGAGTCTCCCTGTTTCACACCAGTCCTGCCTGTTAAGAAACTGGATGGATCTTATCAATGCATCCAGGATCTAAGAGCAGTCAATGAGGCTGTGGTTCCCACACACCCATAGTCCTGAACCCACATACCCTCCTATCCCAGGTCCCAGGAAGTGCTAAGTGCTTTAATCTTGGACCCGACAGATGCTTTCTTGTGCATTCCGCTCCATCGCGCATCCCCAAATCTCTTTGCCTTTGAGTGGAGGGACCCGGGGACCAGGGAGGCCATACAACTTTGCTGGATTCAACTAACACGGGGGTTTTGAGATAGCCCTCATATTTTCAGAAACTCCTTGGGGAAAAACTAAGAGAATTAACCTCCAGTTCAGTTCAGTTCAGTTCAGTTCAGTCGCTCAGTCGTGTCTGACTCTGCGACCCCATGAATCGCAGCACGCCAGGCCTCCCTGTCCATCACCAACTCCCGGAGTTCACTCAGACTCACGTCCATCGAGTTGGTGGTGCCATCTAGCCATCTCATCCTCTGTTGTCCCCTTCTCCTCCTGCCCCCAATCCCTCCCAGCATCAGAGTCTTTTCCAATGAGTCAACTCTTCACATGAGGTGGCCAAAGTATTGGAGTTTCAGCTTTAGCATCAGTCCTTCCAATGAACACCCAGGACTGAGCTCCTTTAGGATGGACGGGTTGGACCTCCTTGCAGACAATAATAGAATGGATAGGTGACTTGCTCATAGCACAGATTTTACCGGCTCTCAAATGGATACAATTAAAACCTTAAATGTTCTCTATGAAAAGGGATATTGAGTATCCCCTAAGAAAGCTCAGATTAGTTTAACCCAAGTAAGATACTGTGGATTTATAATTACAAAGGGGAAAAGAATGTTCGACCCCCAAACCCTCATCTTAGATACCACCTACCCAAACAAGGAAACAGCTTAGGGCATTTTCAGGAATGACTGGGTTTTCCTGGACCTGGATTCCTGGTTATGGGAATCTGGCCCAACTCCTACATGAAAAATTAAGAGGGAAAGAGGAAGGGCCACTTAACTGGGATGAGACCTGCAAGCTTGCCTTTAATGCCCTGGAAGAGGCTGTCATCGCAGCTCCTGAACTCGGGAGGTTTAAGCCTCCCAACGTGGGAAAGCCTTTCAGGCTGTACGTCTCAGAGGGTAGGAACTGCTCTTGGGATGTTAGGACAAATGTGGACGGGGGCGGAGTGGGGTGTGTGCCTGTATTACAACCCATGGCCTACCTCTCTAAGCAACTAGACCAGGTAGCCAGAGGGTGGCCACCTGCCTCCAGGCAGTGGAGCCACTGCTCTTAATGGATAACGCTGACCATGGGTCAGCCCATCACAGTGTGTACACTTCACCGGGTGCAAGCAGCCTGGGAGACTAAAGGGGACAGGTAAACGACGGGGGCAAGGGTCACCCAATACCACGCCCTCCTCCTTGACACTCCAGAAACGTAGCTAGGAGTCTGTCGGACTTTAAATCCAGCCACCTTAATTCCAGATCCCCTACTTCCTCTTTGTACCACCAATGCATGCAAGTCATAAGCGAATTACACTTCTCACCCTGGCCTACCTGAGACGCCCTTATCCGACCCAGAGGAAGAACGGTGCGCAGACAGCAGTGGTTTTGTAGAGAAAGGAGAGAGGAAGGCAGGGCAATCCTCAGTGAGCCTAGACCTGGGAAAGTCGATCTCCTCCCCCAGGCACCTCGGCCGGGAAAACTGAACTTTTTGCCCTGAGGAGAGCTTTGGACTTCGGGAAGGACAGAGGATCACAGACCCTAAGCGTGCTCTCCTCATCCTGCATGCCTGGGAGGAGGGGGAGCCTCAGTGCCCAAAGCGCTCTTATTAAACACAAAGAGCTCATGCTCAGGCTCCTGGAGGCAGCCAAACTTCCTGCTAAATTAGCTGTCATCTATGCAAGGGTCACCGAGAGAGAGAAGAACGGGAGGCCCAGGAAACGGGAAAGCTAACCAGGGGGCAAGATGAGCTGCTAGAGCAGCTCCCGCATCGCTGCTATCTGCCCGCTTTTCCCCAAGGAGACCTTGATTCCAAGTAATACACCAGGGGAACACTCTAATGTGCCAAGCGGGGCTGGGAGATTGGGTCTCACAGGTGGTTCCAGACTGACGAGGTCCAATAACACTCCCTGACTCTCAAGTCTGGAAAATTATTAACTCTTTACACAAAACTACCCATTTTGGAAGAGATCACCTGGAAACCTTGCTGAAGCCCATTCTCTACCACCCCCAGTGGCTGAAGGTATTGGGCAGATCACACGGAACTGTGACACCTGTCTAAGGAACCACCCAGAAACCAGACCCTCGCCGCCTCCCCTAATTGAACCTGTCCAGCATCAGGGACCACACCCAGGTGAGGACCAGTAGGTGGGTGCACAGCCAGGCAAGACCCGGGGATTCGCTCCTGCGCTAGTCTTTGTGACCCGGGACAGCTTGACGCATCCCCAGCAGGACAGAGAGAGCGGCAGAAGTCTGTGAAGCCCTGCTAGAGGAGACAGCACCGAGGTTTGGGCTGCCTTGACCACTTCGGAGCCACAGCGGGCCACCATCTGTGGCCGTGATATCCCAGAACTTGGCCGCAT
The DNA here is from genome assembly GCF_001704415.2 of Capra hircus. Lineage (NCBI taxonomy): Eukaryota > Metazoa > Chordata > Mammalia > Artiodactyla > Bovidae > Capra > Capra hircus. The sequence goes on from NC_030836.1 coordinate 46,128,145, forward strand.
GTTTAGGATTCAAACACCACCCCCACTCATCCACGAGGTCTCAAGCCTTAGGGAAGGTAGAGTGGGCCAACCAGACTCTTAAAAGAGCTCTGGCCAAACTAAGTCAAGAAGCACATAAAAAATGGCTCAAATGCTACGCATAACCCTCACGAGGGTACGTGCAGCCCCCAAACGGCCATCATTATTAAACCCTTACGAAATGCTGTGTGGATGTCCATTCTTAACTTCTGATTTGTTTCTTGACGAGGACACCGATGCACTCCTAAACTATAATTGATCTAGGAAGGTTTCAGCAAGGATCCCAGTGATATGGAGAGCAAGTCCTGCCTAAACCGCAGGAAGACTGAAAACCCCCAGGCAGAGCCAGGGACAAACATCAGTGAAGACCGGGCGAGAGAAAGGGGATCCAAACCAGCTGTCAGAGACACGGGCCGGGCCATCCTGGTTGTTCCAGGAACCTCAACTGCTGTAGAGGTGCGGCACCTGCCTGCTGGGGTCCACAGTTCCAGCGTAAAGCCCTACAGTCCACAGGAGCGGGAGGCGGGAGGCCAGCTATCCCTGTGAGCCTGTTGGAGTCTCAGACTCTTGTTCAGGCGAAACACCATCCAGCCTCCCTCAGAGAAGTAAATGCGCCGGCGGAGTCCCTCCTCTTCCTGATCACGCCTCCCTGCGCAGCGGCTAACCCCACCGTCAGCGGCGACTGTGCTCAGCCACTTAGTCGTGTCAGACTCTTCAGCCGCATCAGGTTCTTTAGTCGTGTCCGACTCTTTACAACCCGGACCATAGCCTGCCAAGCTCCTCTATCCATGGAATTCTCCAGGCAAGATGCTGGAGTGGGCTGTACACTTGGAAACCGCACACCACTCAGCTCAGCCTTACTGCCCCACTAGCGGCCGACGCTGAGGGCATGCCCAACATACCCCAGGGCGCCAACGGCCAGCCCTTCCAGCCCAGCTACATGCCACCACTTAATGTGCCCAGTCTGGTCACGGCATGGCCTTTTGGGTACAAGGGGAGGAAAACTTCGTGACTTGGTATCAGCAACAGCCGTCTATATTTCCTCCCACGATAAAATCTGCAACCCCACCCAAGCCCTTATTTTCTCTTGACTAACATTCCCCAAGTGACCTTCCCCATCCGTCTCAAAAGCGACTCCCTGGCAGGGGTGTCTGTGGGGGAGCCACACCGCTCGAGATGTGGAGTAGCCTTCAGTTTCAGAACTGACGGAGGAAAGCAGCATCTGGAAGCTGCTCTGGGGTATTATGACTTAGCCCAAAACCTGGGAACTAGAGGTTCTGGCAGCAGTGACCTGCTACAACTATCCCCCGGCATGAGGCTCTCCTCAGATGCCATTAACCAGTCTCAAAAACCCATGTTCTGCTCTGGACAACCGAAAAATCACACCCTGGTTTCTAAATTAGACAGGCAACTCTGCCCCCTGTTATTTCCTGGTAGGGGCCCCCACCCCTGAGAACCTAGGCCTATCGTGGGAACCCAAGCATAACACTCTCCACCTCGAGGACAAGCCCCAGGACATCTCTCAACACTTGAATCCCGTCCTAAATACCCTCGCTGCTGCCAATTTTGCAGCAAGTGGGGTGAAGTTCTCCCAGTTGCCGAAGGACTGCCCCTATTCCGTTATGCCACACACCAGTTGTAAGGCAGATGGAAACCCTGCTCCCCTTTAGCAAATCCATTTTGTTGCCCAGCCTGAACACAGCCATGGTGTCTGCTTCATATGTGGGAACAGAGCTTCCCTATCTCTGCCCTCTTTTTGGTGAGGAGCCTGCTCGGTAGCGTATGTCACACCCCACACAGAGGCAGCGCCTCCCTGCTCCTGCCGGCGTGCGCCCACCGGAGCCTGCAGCAGGCCTCTCCCTCACCTCCACGCCCCCGAGGATGCGTCGTGCAGGGGGACGCGCCCCCTTCTCCTGGCAGTAGGCTTGACCGCCGGTGTGCCGGGAGCTTCCACTAGGGCAACTTCCTTACACGAATTTCATCAACTTCCTATCAACACTGCTGTATCCATAGAGAAAACTGCAAGAACCCTCCTGCGTCTACAATCCCAGTTACACTTTCTAGCCACTATGGTCCTGCAAAATTGTCAGGCCCTACACTTACTGACAGCAGGGCAGCGGGGCACTTGACTTTCTCTGAAGGAAGAATACTGTTTTTATTATAACCAGTCTGAAAAGGCCCAAGAAGATATCAAGGGGCCCTTAGAACAGGCTACAAGGATCCAGGATTTGGTTGGGTTCGATGGACGTTTAGGGTCCCCCTTTTCCTTCTTGGCCCCTGCCATTTCTGGGTCCAGCAATGACTATCCTGGTAGGGCCCCTAATTGGCCCCTGTATACTGCAACTCCTTACAAAGTTTATCTACAACAGGTTCCAATAATTTCAAATCAAACTGATGTTACTACAAGGGTGGAAGCAGGTTTCAGATTTGGAATACTTGGACTTAAATCTGGTAGAAAGGGACTTCTGCTCTCCTAGGCAGGACGATGTCCACGCCCAGCAGGAAGCAGTTACAGAAGGAAGAGTCTCTTGAATATGAAGTCTCTCTGGGGGAGTTGTTGGGGGGAGTACACTGACTGAAACCCCCACCTCAGTTCAGTTCAGTTCAGTCGCTCAGTCGTGTCTGACTCTTTGTGACCCCATGAATAGCAGCACGCCAGGCCTCCCTGTCCATCACCAACTCCCGGAGTTCACTCAGACTCACGTCCATTGAGTCAGTGATGCCATCCAGCCATCTCATCCTCTGTTGTCCCCTTCTCCTCCTGCCCCCAATCCCTCCCAGCATCAGAGTCTTCTCCAGTGAGTCAACTCTTCGCATGAGGTGGCCAAAGTACTGGAGCTTCAGCTTTAGCATCATTCTTTCCAAAGAAATCCCAGGGCTGATCTCCTTCAGAATGGACTGGTTGGATCTCCTTGCAGTCCAAGGGACTCTCAAGAGTCTTCCCCAACACCGCAGTTCAAAAGCATCAATTCTTCGGCGCTCAGCCTTCTTCACAGTCCAACTCTCACATCCAAACGTGATCACTGGGAAAACCATAGCCTTGACTAGACGGACCTTAGTCGGCAAAGTAATGTCTCTGCTTTTCAGTATGCTATCTAGGTTGGTCATAGCTTTTCTTCCAAGGAGTAAGTGTCTTTTAATTTCATGGCTGCAGTCACCATCTGCAGTGATTTTGGAGCTCCCCAAAATAAAGTCTGACACCGTTTCCCCTGTCTCCCCATCTATTTCCCATGAAGTGATGGGACCAGATGCCATGATCTTCGTTTTCTGAATGTTGAGCTTTAAGCCAACTTTTTCACTCTCCTCTTTCACTTTCATCAAGAGGCTTTTTAGTTCCTCTTCACTTCCTGCCATAAAGGTGGTGTCATCTGCATATCTGAGGTTATTTATATTTCTCCCTGCAATCTTGATTTCAGCTTGTGCTTCCTCCAGCCCAGCGTTCTCATGAAGTACTCTGCATATAAGTTAAATAAGCAGGGTGACAATATACAGTCTTGACGTACACCTTTTCCTATTTAGAACCAGTCTGTTGTTCCATGCCCAGTTCTAACTGTTGCTTCCTGACCTGCATATAGGTTTCTCAAGAGGCAGGTCAGGTGGTCTGGTATTCCCTCTCTTGAAGAATTTTCCACAGTTTATTGTGATCCACACAGTCAAAGGCTTTAGCATAGTCAATAAAGCAGAAATAGATGTTTTTCTGGAACTCTCTTGCTTTTCTGATGATCCAGCGGATGTTGGCAATTTGATCTCTGGTTCTGTCAGGGGAAGCACACTGATTGAAACTGCCCACCCTGGCCGGGCACCATCATAACCATTTGCATGAGTTGTTTTATGACAGGAGATCCTGATAAGGAATACGGAACTAATAAGCCACCACCAACAGGAAGAGTTCAGGAAAGGGGGAAAGGAGACCGTGTGTCCATCCACTTCCCAGAATGCCTCTCACTAGCATCCATCCAGTCTTGCCACCAGGAAAGACTCTGAATTTGAGTGATTGGCCAAAGACCACCCAGAAACTAATCCCATCACCATAAAACCCAAGACTGCGAGCCACGCGGCAGAGCAGCTCTCCTGGGTTCCCTTACCCTACTGCTCTCCACCCGGGTGCCCTTTCCCAATAAAAGCCCTTGCTTTGTCAGCACACGTGTCTCCTCGGACAATTCATTTCTGAGTGTTAGACAAGAGCCCAGTTTCAGGTCCTGGAAGAGGTCCACCTTCCTGCAACAGTTCTTCTGCCTTTTCTAAAACCAGCTTGAACATCTGGAAGTTCACGGTTCACATACTGCGGAAGCCTGGCTTGGAGAATTTTGAGCATTACTTTACTAGCATGTGAGATGAGTGCAACTGTGTGGTAGTTTGAGCATTCTTTGGCATTGCCTTTCTTTGGAATTGGAATGAAAACTGACCTTTTCCAGTCCTGTGGCCACTGCTGAGTTTCCCAAATTTGCTGGCATATTGAGTGCAGCACTTTCACAGCATCATCTTTCAGGATTTGAAACAGTCAACTGGAATTCCATCCCCTCCACTAGCTTTGTTCGTAGTGATGCTTTCTAAGACCCACTTGACTTCTCATTCCAAGATGTCTAGCCAGGCACATAGTAACCATTTGCTTGAATTATTCTACAATAGGAGATCCTGGTAAGGAACACAGAATTAGCAAGCCACCACCAACCAGAAGAGTTCAGGAAAGGTCAAAAGGAGATACCACGTGTTCTACCAGCTCCCAGAATCCTTGCTGTTATCCGTCTTGGCTGAGCAACATGTGCACCACCAGGAAGGACCCTGAGTCAGTGATTGGCTGAGACAGCCAGGAAAGTCTGAGACGGGGAGCCACACGGCAGAGCCGTCCTCCTGGGCCCTTCACCCTGCTGCTCTCCCCCGGGTGCCCCTCCCAATAAACTCTCTTGCTTTGTCCCCATGTGTGTCTCCTCGGACAATTCATTCCCAAGTGTTAGACAAGAGCCCACTCTCAGGCCCTGGAGGGGGGTCGCTCTTCCTGCAGGATTAATTTGAGAGAAAGGCAAAGTCCAGCAGATTTAGGAAAAGAGCTTTACCTCCCCAACCACCTGACTTACAGTGGAGAGGGGGCCGGGCCAGGAAGTGGGCTGTGAGATTAGCTGCAGAGCAGCCTTCCTGTGCTAACGTCCCCTGCCCGCCTTCCTCTGCACCCCAGGACCCACCCCGCTCCTTGTCTGGGGAAGTCACAAAAGCCACAACTATCTGGCTGTCCTTTCGCTGCCAGGCTTTTATGGGATTCCTGTAAACAGAAAATTTACTTTTCTGCTGTTAACTTGGTTTATGTCAATTTAATTATTACCAAGCCGAAGACCCTAGAGGGGAAGAAGGCGAAAGTTTCCTTCTCGTAAGAAAACAGCCTTTTTTGCTCTCAAAGCAAAGCCTGGGAGGTGAGCTCCTGCTGCCAGAAGCCTGCAGACTCAGGCTGGCTCCAGTGTCTGGAGTCCATCCAGCCGTCCTGACAGCCACACCCAGAGGCCAGAGCTGCTGGGAAGTCACGTGATCTGTTTATCAGAACTCACAATAGAGAGCGGTGATTTGTTTAGGTTGTTTTCCTTCCAAGTACTTGAAACCTGTTTGGACTTGAACTTAAGAATTTGTTTCATTTTTTTAAGACTTACACTGCTTCAGGAAAGGATGAATTCTTGTACCCTAATTTTTCCTGGGATACTGGACATCAGGAAAGGTTTATACTCATATTGGGGCTATCACAGTGTCTGTGCTGTGATTGACCTGAAGGTGTAATTTCGGGTTAAGGGTAACCTGGAGTGGAGAGCAGGACGTGATGGGAACTGGCCCAGAACACAACGTGGATTTAATCTGAACAGACTGTTCCTGTTCATGTCAGGGTGTTAAGGAGGCGCAAGTCCCCAGCCCCCAAAAGCCCCTGCAGGACACCCACAAGGCTGCTGTTGGTAGAGGCCTGATCTCACCCTGACGGTGAGCAGGCAGCCAGGCAGTTGGCTCCGCAGCAGGTCTAACTGGTTAAGAGAACAAAGACCGGAAACTTGGTGCGGGGGAGGGGGGCGGTGCGCAGAAGCTTGAGGGCAGGAGGGGATTGCATGCTGGGAGGAAAGGCCCATGCTGATCTCTTCCGAGGATGTGTGAAGAGCCAAAGGATCTGAGATCTCACCCACGTTACAAGCAGACAGGTGAACCCACAACAGCTTTAGAGGATGCCGACCCCTGGATCAGAAAGGACCCGCTTCCTAATATCTCAGAGAACCGATTCTGACTCCACGTTGGAACTCTGTCTTTGCCTCGCTTTCCGTGTCGCTGTCCCTACTGTTGCTGTCAGTCGCTCGGTCATGTCCAATTCTTTGCGACCCCATGGACTGCAGCACGCCAGGCTCCCCTGTCCTTCACCGTCTCCCGCAGCTTGCTCAAACTCATGTCCATTGAGTTGGTGATGCCGTCCAGCCATCTCCTCCCCTGCCGTCCCCTTCTCCTCATAACTGCCTGCCTCAAAGGACCCCACCCCTCTGCCTGACTGTCGAAGCTCACGTGTGACTCTGCCCACCTGTGAACAGAAGGGATTAGCACACGCCTTCCACAGGCTGGCCCTGCCAGGAGATGTTCTGCAAGACCGAAGGCCCGTTTTACTTTAGTTCCGCATCGCTTCTCTCTCTGACGTTGTAGAAAGGACCTGGCATACAGACCCCGAAAGGCGGTCACGTTAAGACATTACTCCGCCATCTTCTCAGTCACCCAGCTTTCCAAACAGTCTCGCGGCCTCGACAGCCCGTCTCTGTGATTCAGGGGCCTATCTCCAGCCAGCAGGGCGAGCTTGGACTCGGAAACAATAACAGAGTCCCAGGCGTCCTCCACAGCGGGGTCTGAAGACCCTGGGTTCTCAGAGAGGAGGTCTCGACCGTCAGAGCAGCCTTCACCCCGCGGAAGGCATCACACCGGCCGCGCTCTGTGCCGACCCCGCGCCAGCCGGGCCCCGTCGCGGGAGTCCGCGCCCCACGACCCTCACTCTGCAGGCAGGGCTGCGGCCAGCCGCTGCCCCCCGGCGGGCTCAGGCAGGCCTTCCCCCCGTGAGCGGGCGGGACCCTGGGAGGGGCGGCCAGGCCGCCCCCCGGAGCTCCCGCGGCCCGCCTTCCCGGCAGCAACGCTGGCAGGGCGCCACCGAGGCCGCTTTCCTAAGCTGGGCTGCGAGCCGGCAGCGTCACCAGCTCGACCCCCTGCCTTCGCCGCCCCTCTTCCTGCGAGCAGGGTCGAGGCGCGCCCACAACCGCAGGCGCGCGAGACGAGTCCTTTCACCGTCTCTCTTACACACAGCGGTGCCGACCGCAGGCCGCATGGGAGCCACGGCCGGCGCCCCGCCCGGTTCCGGCCGCGGCCCGGGCCTCCGGGGGCCCCGGCTCCCCCTCCCTGCGCGCCCGTCACTTCGGAGAAGCAGGAGGTTCGGGTGTGGCGACCGCGCCCCCGCCCCGGCCTCCGCTCCCCCGGCCCGCTCTCTCCCCCTCCCCCTCCCCTCCCTCCCCGCCCCCTCCCTCCCCTCCCCTCCCCCCTCCCTCCCCTCCCCCTCCCTCCCCTCCCCCTCCCCCTCCCCCTCCCCTCCCCTCCCCCCTCCCCTCCCCCTCCCTCCCCCTCCCCTCTCCCTCCCCCTCCCCGCCCCCTCCCCCTCCCCTCCCCCTCCCCTCCCTCCTCCCCCCTCCCTCCCCCTCCCCTCCCCCTCCCCTCCCTCCCCCCTCCCTCCCTCCCCCCTCCCCTCCCCCCTCCCCTCCCCCTCCCCTCCCCCTCCCCGCCCCCGCCCCCTCTCTCAGACCCTCCGCCACCTCCCCAGGCGGAGCGGCCGAGGGGGAGGAAGCGGCAGGGTTCGCGGGGCGCCGCAGAGACACTCCGCACCAGCAGCATCTCGGGCGCGCCGGGAATCGCGTCTCCCCGCAGGACACCACCCCAGCGGCCGCAGCACTCGGGCCCCGCCGCGCGCGGGGAGAGGGCCCGGCGGAGCCCCGCGCGGGCCTGCGGCGCCACCTGGCGGCCGCGGGAGTCCCGGGAGCCGGGTCGGGGCCCTGTTCTAACCCGCGGCTGTCGGCCCAGCGACGAGAGGCACTGACTGCAGAGGTGGCCCGGGCGCCGGCCGCTGCGGGGTGAGGGCCGGAGTCCGCGGGAGGGGCCGCCCGCCGAGCAGGAGGCCTTCCCCCATGAGCGGGGGGTACCCTGGGAGGGAGGGCCAGGCCGCCCCCCGGAGCTCAAAGCAGCATGCCTGTCACCTGAGCCTCCGTTCCCCAAGCCTACCCCAGAACCCCTCCCGTGGCCCCCACGATGGCCACAGCAACCGCTCCGCCTCAGACTGTCGGCCCGCAACGTGGCCGTGCGGCCGGAACGCACGGGGTGCGAGGGCCCGCCGCTGACGGCCTCCCGGCAATCGCAGCCTCAGCCAGACACACCGCACAGGGCGGGGGTGCTGCCGGGGCCGGCACCCCGCCCAGCGTGTCCCGCACTCGTCCCACTTGCAGGGTAAGGCGACCAAGGGACTGATCCCTGCCGTACTCCCTGGATGCGGACTCGGACCCTCATGAGTCCCGAGTGGGGTGCAGGGTGCATCCCAGAAGGCCTGACGCTGGCATCAGCTCAAACATGGCAGGAGGTGCTTCTCCCCTCAGCCAAGACCGGCTCAAACTGGCCGTCTGTTGTCCACCGTGACCCGCACAGGTGCTGACCTCGGGCTGCGCTGTCTCACCAGCCTGGTAGGTGGAGTTCTGACCGCTGTCTCTGGGCATAACAACGACAAGAGTCTGTCTCCCACCCAGGATAACCTGGGGTCCAGTGAGAGGACGTCGTTGGAGATGGGGTTACCTAGCGATAGTCAGAGGTGACGATGCCTAGGGGGCAGTGCCACCCCCACACACACACACACACACACGTGCAGAGGTGTCTGAGGCCCAGCCTTCCCACGTGAGGCCCAGGTTGAATTGGGTTTGAATCTCTGCCTGCTGGGTTTGGTTAAGCATGAGAGCAAAGTCATGGAGCATTGATACATGTAGCTTAATTCAAGACCACTTGGGCAGGAATCAAAGAATAAGTTTCAAAGAAATTATAAGAAAAGAATTTGGACTAAATTAAAGTGAAAATACAGCTTACCAAAACTTGTGGGGTGTAGTGAAAGCACTGCTTAGAGGGAACTCTATACTAAAAATGTGTATATTAGGGAAAAAGAAAGAGCTAAAATCAGTAACCTAAACTTCTTATTTAGAAAACGAGAGAAAGAAAGGTAATATAAACCAAAAGAAAACCGAATAAAATAAATGATAATAAACTAGAACAGAAATCAATAAAATTGAAAATAGGAAATCAATTTTAAAAAAAAACAATGAAACCAAAAGCTGGTTATTTGAGGGAAAAAAATGAATATGATAGATAAACTTCTAGGAATGTAAGCCAGAAATAAAAAGACAAAAAGGGATTACTGTAATGAGAAATTAAAGAGGGGCTATCACTGCAGTTTCCACAGACACTAGGAGATAATAAAAGAATACTATAAGCAACTCTATGCCCACAAATTTGATAACTTGGATGAAATGAACCAATTTCCTGAAAGACACAGACTGTCAAAACTCCTACAAAGAGAAATAGATAAATTAAATAGGCCATATCTGTTAAAGAAATTGGATCAATAATTAATAATCTTCCAAACAATAACCCCCTGAAATGCGGGAGGCCCAGGTTCAATCCCTGGATCGGGAAGATACCCTGGAGAAGGGCGTGGCAGTCAGCTCCAGTGTTCCTGACTAGAGAATTCCACGGACATGGGGGCTACAGTTCATGAGGTCGAAGAGCAGGACACGACTGAACAACTACACTCGCTGTCAAACAAGAAGCCCCAGGCCCAGGATGGTTCCCCTGGTGAATTGTACCCAACATTTAAGGAAGAAATGACATCAATTCTCTATAATCTTTTCCAGAAAATAGAAACAGAGAGAATGCTTCCTAACACATTCTGAGGCCAGCATTAACCTAATAAAACAAAAGGCAGATAAAGACATAAAAAGAAAAGAAAATCGCAGATCAATATCTCTCATGAAAATAAATGCAAAAATTCTCAACAAAATATTAGCAAATTCAATGATAAATTATACGCCACAAATACATACTACTACCAAGTGGGATTCATTCCAGATGTGCAAAGCTGCTTCAGTATTTTTTAAATAAATTAATGTAATTTATGAAATCTACAGGCTGAGAAAGAAATATAATACCTGATCAACTGATGCAGAAAAGCACTTGACAAAACACAACACCAATTCATGATTAAAATTCTCAACAAACTGGGAACAGAGGGGAATTTTCTCAACTTGATCAAGATTATTTACCAAAAAATGCACCACTAACATCACACTTAACTGTGAGAATCCAGAAGCTTTCCCCTTAAGACCAGAAACAAGGCAGTGTTGTTGTCTCTCATCACTCCTGTTCAGCTTTGTCCTAGGAATCCAGGATGATCGAATAAGTCAAGAAGTGAAGCTCGCAGATTGAGAAGGAAGAAATAAAACTATCCTTTTTTCACAGGTGAGACGACTATCTGCGTACGAAAACCACATTAACAAATCAAAAAACAGAAAACACCCGGAATGCATACGGAATCATAATAAAGTTGCAGAAAACAAGTTTAATACACAGAAGTCCATTTCTGTCCTATATACTAGCAATGAACAATGGAGATTTGACAAAGCACGACACCATTTACATCGGCATCCTGGAGAAGTAAATATTCAGGTGTAAATCTAAAAAAAAAAAAAATGTTCAGGATCTGCAAAAGGAATACCACAAAACTTTCATGAGTGAAATCAAAGATCCAAATGAAGGGACAGACGCTGCATGTTCACTGGTGGGATCTCAATATTTTTAAGATGCCATTTCTCCACAACATGACCTGTAGATTCAATGCAATTCCAATTAAAATCCCAGTAACTTATGTTGTAGATATTGAAAGTTTATATGAAAAGGCAAAAATCCAGAATAGCCAACATTATACTGAAAAGAATGACAAAGTTGGAGGACTGATACTGTATGACTCATTATAAAGCTACAGTGATTAAGACAGTCTGGTATTGACAAAAGATGAAACAAACCTCTCAGTGGAACAGAATGGAGTCCAGAGACAGGTCCACACAAACATAGTCAACTGACTTGTTAAATGTGCAAAGGTTTAACAAAGCCCTAGGCAGCACAGTGCAGAAAACGTGTGGAAATTCTTCTCCACAAACTTTCTGGAACAAGTGGACATCTATGAGCAAGATATAACTAGACACAGGCCTTATACTTTTTATAAGAATTAACTAAAATTTTATCATGTGTATGCTCAGTCGTGTCCAACTCTTTGTGACTCCTTGGACTGTCACCCGCCAGGCTTTTCTGTTCGTGGGATTTCCCAGGCAAGAATACTGGAGTGGTAGCCATTATCTTCTTCAGGGGATCTTCCCAACCCAGAGATTGAATCTGTGTCTCCTGAATTGGCGGGTGGATTCTTTACCGTCTGAGCCATCTTATAGAACAAAATTATAAAGCGTCCAGAAGATAACGTGAGAGAGAATCTAATGAACTTCGACTTGGGGATGATGCTTTAGATATGCCCCTGTGCAACCCCTGACAGAAAAAAATTTACTAGCTGGATTTTATTAAAATTTTAAAACTCTGCTCTGCTAAATACACCGTTAAGACAATGAAAGATAAGCCATCGAGTAGGAAAGAATATTTCCAAAACACATATTCAACACAGGATTGTATCTAATGATACAAGGAACTCTTAAGACTCAACAGTAAGTAAAATGACCATTTTAACACGGGCAGCAGATCCAAACAGACGCCTTACCAAAGAGGATATACAGATGCCAAGTAAGCATCTGCAAAGATGCTCACCATCATAGCTGTTAGGGAATTGAAAACAAAATAACAAGACACCAATAGCAGGGCTAGGATTTAAAATTCTGACAGTACCGAACGCAGACGAGGACCTGAAGCAACAGAAGCTTTCCTTCATTGCTGGTGGGGATTCAAAGTGGCACAGTCACTTTGGAAGACATTAGACAGTTTCTGAATTATATAGTGAGTCACACATAATCTCACTATATAATTTAGTAGTTGCACTCCTAGGTATTTATCCAATTGTTGAAAACTTTTTTACTCAATTCGTTGAAAACTCATGTCCACACAAAACCCTGCACACAACGTTTATAGCAGTTTTATTCACAACTCACCCAAACTGGAAGCAGTGAGAATGCCTCTCAAGGGGGTAGATGAATAAACTACGGTATGTCCACACAGGGAACATTATTCAGTGATAAAAATGAAATGGCTACCAATTAATAAACAGTCATGGATAAACCACAAATGCACACCTCTGAGTGGGAGAGGCCAGTCTGAAAAGGCTACACACTATATGGTTCCGACTCTGGACTTTCCAGAAAGTGGGGACAAAGGAGACAGTAACAGGACGCAGGACGCAGGAGCGTGGCGGCCAGAGACGAAGAGGGCGGGGGGCAGGGGGGGAGGGGGAGGGAAGGGGGCGAGGGAGGGGAGGGAGGGGGGAAGGGGAGGGAAGGGGAGGGAAGGGGAGGGAAGGGGGCGGGGCGGGAGGCGGGCGGGGTGTGGACTTTCGGAGCCTTGAAGCTGTCGTGTTGATGTAACGGTGAATGCGTCACCCTGCGCGTTTGTCAAAACCCTCAGGACTGAACACCACCAAGCTAAGTGTGCAACTGGTCAAGACTGTTTTGCAGGCGGAGGACCCCAGGCGGGAATGTGAAAGAAGCCCCGCCTTAGTTGGAGTGAGCGCAGCGCCTCAGGAGGGGCCGGGGGGCAGGCACTGGCCGCAGTCACCTGAAAATTAAACGCTCAGGTGTAAATCGGAAAAAAAGTGTACAGGACCCAGGTGAGAAAACCTGCAAAATCCTGAGGACTGAAATCAAAGATCTGGATCAGGGGACCGATAGTCCATGTTCGCCGATAGGGTCTCAGTATTGGTGAGGTGCCATTTCTTCCGGGCCTATAGAGTCAGTGAGGTCCCAGCCAAACCCCAGGAAGCTGCCTTGTAGACGGGAGTGGGGTCTGTAGGCGTGAAGGCCCGGGACGTGTACAGAGCGCTGTGCCCTGGGGCGAAGCTGGTTCCCACGGCGCGGGTCAGCAGCAGGGTCCCTGCTGCGCCAGCCCTGGGACCACACAGGCGGCGGGTGGGGGCCGAGAGCCTCAGCGCTGGGGGCAGGTCACAGGCGCCCGAGGGGGGAGCGACCGTGGATAAGAGATGTCGCTGGGCGTCGGTGAGGACTCGGGCGCACTGGAACGTGGAGCCCGGCGGCACACTGGCGTGTCTAGTGTGCGTGTGTGCAAGGCTGGCACACGAACTTTCTTTGCTTTGTCTGCGAGAGGGTACAGAGACAAGACCACAGCAGCAACAAACACATCTGTCCCAGATCTGGGTTTCCAAGATGACTCTCTAGCAAAAGGAAGGAGACAGAGTTTCTTGAGGAAATGGCTGACCCTAGGACTGGAACCAGAAATACACAGGACGAGCCTGGAGCATTTGCAGCTGGAAAGTAAGGAGGCACTCAAAAACACAAGGCCAGAGCACACAAAGGCCGGGTGTGTGCGAGGGCCGCGGGAGTTAGCTGATGGGGTTCCTAGCGGCCAGAACGGGCACAATTTGAGAAACAAAGTCAGCAGAGCAATGTTGTATATGAAACACATATCCACGTGATCATACTGATAAATCAGTAAATGGGGGAGAAGAGGCAAATTGGCCATGCTGAGAATTCCAAATAAATTATGTGGGCATTCTGCCCCCTGCGTGCAGGACCTCCACCCCCAAAGCACAGGACGGAAGGGAGGGGAGTGATTTTACAGCGGAGAAGCCTGAAGGCCAGCGCCAACAGCCGTAAGTTAAGTTGACAGGAGGCACCCTGGACGTGGCAGGATGAAAGGGGGCCTTTACATCTGTTTTCTTCATCCCCCAAACCCGTAACCCCCATCAAATCCTGAAAAAAAGCAACAGACCAGTTTCTACATCCTACGAAATAGCTGTCCAGTCTTCCTCAGAACTGTGCAGGTCGTCAGAACAGGTGCCGTCTGAGAGCCTGTCAGAGCCCGGAGGAGCCTGAGGGGACGGGACGGTCATGTGGGGCCTGGGGGTGGGCCTGGGGCAGGAGAAGCACATTGGCGGAGAAGTAAGGAAGTCTAAGGAGAGGGCAATGGCAGCCCACTCCAGTGTTCCTGCCTGGAGAACCCCAGGGACGGGGGAGCTTGGTGGACTGCCGTCTGTGGGGTCGCACAGAGTCGGACACGACTGAAGCGACTTCGCGGCAGCAGCAAGGAAGTCTAAATAAAGTACTGCCTTTGGTGAATAATAACACGTCAATATTGCTTCACTGGTTGTAGCAAAGGTGCCACGTGAATGCAAGGTGTTAGTAACAGGGGAACTGTGGGATTGGGCACACAGACACTGTCCACCAACACTGCGTTAGAAAGCACAGCCTGCTCGTTTTTGCAGCTGGACAGGCCGAAGTTAGTGCTTGCTCTCCTCCTCCCTGACAGTGTCCCTGGGGAATCCGGGGGCCCCTCCTCACCGACCCAGGCTCTGATAGACGCTTGGGTGAGGGGACCCCGTCCTGGGGGAGCTCTCTGCAGACGAGGAATGACGCTGAGGTGGGGTCTCTGAGGGTCTCAAATGCAGAGATGGTGCTGCACGTGGGGCTGAGGGCACGGGCAGCCTGCCTGCTCATAAACTGCGCGAGTCTGCCCAGTGGCCAAGCCAAATCCCCAGACTGAGGGGCGAACCACAGACATCTGTCCACTCAGAGCCCAGGGCCTGGAAGTCAGAGGTCGTGGGGCCAGAATGCCCGGTCTCTGCTGCAGGCGTGCGGCCTCTGCAGCACGTACGGGCTCTCTCACGTGCTCTCGGAGAACCAGCTCTGGCGTCTCCTGTTGCAGACACTGACCCCATCAGACCAGCCCCACCCTCACACCTCATCTAACCCCAGAGACCGCCCAAGGCCTCTCTCCAAATGCCGCTGCACGGGGGGTCAGTGTTTCTGCATGTGAGTCTGGGGAGGAGGACACTGATGCTCAGTCCGTGACAAGAAGCCTGACTTGAATCACGATGACAGAAAGCTGCAGAGCCCCAGCCAGCTTCCTGGTCTGAGCTGGTCTGCAGATCCAGCGCCCCTGTGGATGAGGGCGAGGCCGTGTCCTTGAGGAAGGATCTTGTCACAGCACAAGAAGCGCCCTGTCACTCTTCCTCCTGGCCTTCCCCGGAGGCGCCGAAGGGACACTCACCAGCGTCTGAGGAAGAGGAAGCAGAAACCCCAGGCTTTCCAGGGTCCCCAAGCCACCACCGGGACCACCAGTCAGAGCAGGGGCTTGTGGCGGTCAGGTGACGTGGGCCCAGTGCACCCTGAACCCCGCCGTGGTTGCCCCCATCACAGACGCTGCAGCTGGCACCACGCTGCCCCCCAGCCCATGGCGTCGGGGCCGCTACTGAGGGAAGGCCTCCTCTTCCTCCTCCTCCTCCGAGGGCAGTGGACCACAGCAGGAACGCCTCCCAGAGGCACTGTGGGGACTCAGGGCCCAGGAGGGGGCTCCCATCACGTCCCCACTCAGTTCTCCCGGTGGGCCCGTGCGGAAGACAGGGGGCCTGGGGACCGCCAGCCAGCGGTCACAGACTCAACCGGTGGTGACTCCCGCCACAGCCGTGTCCGTGGCTGCAGCGGATCCTGGCAGGGAGCCCAGCCGTCAGGGGTGGGTCTTTCCACGGCCGCCAGCGAGGCCAGTGGGAGAAGCAGTGGCGTCTGCCCACCGCCCTCCTCAGAGCAGGGCAGCCCCCAGAGGCCTGGCTCACTGGGCCTCTCGCGGTCGTCACACTGGCCCAAGACACTGGTGATGCCACGTTGTTTGAACCTGATAAGCAGAAAGTAGCAACTACCAGCTACTCTGGTCTGCCCAGGACTTTCCTGGGTTTAGAACTGAAAGTGCCACATCCTGGGAGCCCCCTCGGTTCAGGGCAAGCCCTAGAAGGCTTCCACCAGGTGGCACATCAGACTGGAGGCCGCCGGCCACTCGGCCACTGGGGGCTCCTCACACCAGGGAATCGACACAGGGTCACAGCGCCGGTGGGGACGGTGCTCATAGAAGGGGACTGCGCTTTCATGACAGCACTGGGTGGGCAGGCGGCAGTCTGGAAGGCAGGGGACCATCTAGCGTCCCTCTGAGTGTCCCCGGCCCTGGAGCCAGAAACACCCAGTGCAGACATAGACCTTGGAATCACCCCCCACTCCCGGACAGAGACCCACCAGAAGCTGAGGTGTGAGCTGAGGACACAGGGAGCGTGGAGTGGGCAGGGCAAGAAGGCAAGCGGCTGCTGTAGCAACGAGAAACTCATCCTTACTTCACGCGAGGCACGTGCACGCTACTTCCACCCACCCCCTCCCTTTCTCCACTCCCCCCACCAGGCCTTCCCTTGTGGCTCAGATGGTAAAGAATCTGCCTGCAATGACGGAGCCCCAGGTTCAGTCCCTGTGTCGGGAAGATCCCCTGGAGAAGGGGACGGCAATCCACTCCAGTATTCTTGCCTAGAGAATTCTGTGGACAGAGGAGCCTCACAGGCCACAGTCCGTGGGGTCGCAAAGAGTCAGACACGACTGAGCGACTAACACTCTCTTTTTCACTTCTAACGTATGTTAACAATGCTTGACCTTACGTGTTGGTGTTTGTGTTATTAACACTCAACACGCTCTGAGAGTGGTCACGTGTTCAACATTCTTAAAGAGAATGTGTTTTCCAGCTGGGCTCCCCAGGTGTCGCTAATGATAAAGAACCCACCTGCCAAGGCAGGAGGCCCAGGAGACCTGGGTTCGATCCCTGGGTGGGGAAGACCCTCTGCAGGAGGGTATGGGTATTCAGTTGGAGTCAGTACCACCCAAAGATGGATCCGGTGACATGAAACATCCCTCCACCTCTTTTTGGCCAGACACGTGCATCATATTAAGCAGAAGTGTGATTTTGCCTGTTTTTATCTGGAAGTTAAGCGTGGTTTAAAGTAGGAGTGTGCATGCATGCAGAGTTGCTGAGGAGCCTCCGCTGGGTGTGCTGCTGCTCAGCTAGGAATCTATGTCCCAGGACCCCCTTCCCCATGCGGTTCAGGTCAGAGTTGAGCAAGAGAGGAGCTTGTGTGCAGCCGGAAGGGCAGGAGCGGGCAGCGGCTGCCACTCTCTGGAGGGCTGTAGCCACGCGTGGGCTCCAGCAGGGCAGCTGTGACCGGCAGATGCTGGCTGCCTTCTCGACCACCTCCACCCCCTGCCCTTCAGCCACCTGCTGCCCTCCAGGCCGAACCAGGAGCCCTCCTGGGCCTTCCCAGGCAGTGGCGTCCCCAACACTTCCCTCCTGGAACCCACTTTCTGGTGCTTGCTTTTTGAAGACTGCATTCATGCTTCAGATCCGACGTCACTCCCCCAAACAGTGAGCCCCTAGTGGTCGCTTCGATGGAAGAAGCCCTTCCAGTCTCCCCAGCCCATCAGCTCTTTATTGTCTTCACAGCATTTCCCACCTTTCTTGTTCAAATGTGCCTCTGCCTAGGAAAACAGAAACTCCACAAAAGGAGGGGCTGTATCTGCCGTGTTCACAGCTGTGCCCCTAAAGCCTCTGGCTCATAAGGGCCCTGGGCACCTGTTGGTCGAATGGGCATGGGGAAGGACTGGGAGCAGAGGGACAGCATCCCACACACAACAGCGTGGAGACGTGCGATTGTGAGTGAAGTCTGGAGAAAATACAGGAAACACAATGAGGTTTACAGCACAGAAAGCGATTGCTATGAACCTTAAGATACACACAGTTGACACAGACCGTGATGAATGTTCAGATAACATGGGTGTGGAAAGTGGATTGGAGGGGAGGGACGAGAATGGGGTGGGGGGAGGTTTGACGAGATGTGGGTGTTGTTTACAGGACAGATGACAGAACGGTGGAAAATGGCCCTGAGGTTAAAACAAAACAGGAAAAAGGACAGTGTGATAGTGTTAGGGCCGCAACTCACTGGACCCTCCCTCCCTCGGAGGGGGCGTCCACATCCCCTGCGCTGGAGCCTGGAGAGCCCACGACAGCAGGGGCAGAATGGTGGGTGGGGACTCGTCCAGGTGTGTCGCCCTGTCTGCTGGAGTCCAGAGGCCACCACCCTGAGTGGCCACCCGCAGGTACTCTGGTTAACCATCCCAGCCAAGCCCAGCCATCCCTGCCAAGGCCCTGACATGAGGGTGCAGAAGTCTTCAGATGACCCCAGCCCAGCCACCAGAGTCACCCCCAACTGGTCACGTCTTCCCACTTGAGGCCTGAGACGTCCTGGAGCAGAGGAGAGCTGTCCTGAGGGGCCACATCCAAACTCTCAAACCACGAACTCCAGGAGCTTAAACAACAGTTGTTTTACAACCCTGATGCTGGGCCGGCTGGTTACACAGTAACAGAAAAGTGGGACGGATGGAGGAGCAGAGAGAAGAGTCAGGCTAGCAGCAGGGCAGGGGTTGGGGGACAGGGCAGGCAGGGTTGGCGGAGGCAGCGGCAGGAATGGGAACCAAATGGGGCAAAGTTCAGCATCAGCCCACACCCCCGCCCCTCCCACCTCCAGCTCAGCAAGAGCCAGGCTCCTGGCTCAGGTCAGAAATGGGAGGGCTGGGTTCCCTCCTGCCCGCTTCCAGACAGCCCTGCCCCTCCTGCCTGGGCTCCTCCTCCCCACCTTACTCTGCCCTCAGTGGAGCCCACCACCCCGAGTCTGCGGCCCGTGTCCACCTGGTGGCCAGTCAGACCCTGGCCTCCAAGCTAAGTCCTTTGGTAACTCCTCAAGCCCCTTACTCAGCGTGAAGCCAGGTGCTTTGAGACCCTGCTCAGTCTCGCCTGCATGGAGCCTGTGCGCCCAAACCCGCCCCAGCTGCCCCGACCCACCACCGTCACCTATCCCCCGGTGTCTCTCCCCCAGACTTCCTTTTCCTTCTCTCCACGACGTCGGAGCCCCATCCCTCCTAGCTGCATTGTTAGCAGGAGGCTCAAGCTGCAAGCCCAAGCTGCCCACATCCTTCCCCTTCGTTCCACAGGCTCGCATTGTCTCCCCATCACGACTCCCTGCACCCTTGTCTCCGTGTCCCCATTGTCCCATGATCCATAGCCGGCTCCTCCCGCGGCCTCCACCACTACACCCTGTGACCCCAGTCCCTGTTCCCAGCACCTCGCGTGCCCCGTGTCCCCAGGTCCTATGCACTACCCCGCGCCCCGTGCATTCTCTGATCCTTGGCCCCTGGCCCCGGCCCCGCGCCTTCCGGCGCACCTCCCGGGTCCTCCGTATTCCCGGGACCCCGCGTTCCCGCGCTGCGTGGGCCGTCTTGTCCAGGTGGATGCGCGCGTTGCGTGGAGACAAGCGGAGGGCACACCCTAACATTTGGCCCCGCCTCCCGCGCCGCGGATTGGCTCCCCGCAGGCCGGCCGGGCCGGGATTGGCTCGTGCGGCGCGGCGGCCGGGCCCGTTTCACGGTGGGTAGCACCGCAGCGTGGATGCTGCTGCGTCCCGCCGCGGCCCCCGGGAGCTTGCAGCCCGAGCGGCCGGGCGGGGCCGGGCGGGGGGACCGCCGGCAGCCGCTCCGCCGCCCACCCCGGGCCCTCGGCCAAGGGCAGCCCGGGGTCGCGGCCGCAGCCCGGGGCCGCGGGCGGCGGACAAAGGGCCATGCGGGGTCGGGGGACGCGGCGCGGAGCGCGCAGGAGTGGGGGGCCGCAGCGACGCCGCTGAGCGCGGCCCCGGGCGGGGCGGGGTCGGCCGCGATGCCGTGGTTCCCGGTGAAGAAGATCCGCAAGCAGATCAAGCTGCTGCTCCTGCTGGTGCTGCTTACCTGCGCCGCGTGGCTCACGTACGTGCACCTGGGCCTGGTGCGCCAGGGCCGCGCGCTGCGCCAGCGGCTGGGCTCCGGGCGAGGTACGGGAGGGGGCGCGCGCCCGGGGCGGGGGGCGGTGAGGGTCCCAAGCGGCCCCGGGCCCGGGCCCTCCCCTTGCGCTCAGGTCTCGGCCCGGCCCAGAGCTGTCTGGAGATCCGGGCCGCCCTTCCCAGCTCGGCAGTACCGGGGCAGGGGGCTCGGTTCCGCTCGACCCGGCCGGAACGCCGGATGACGTCAACCGTGACGTGCGCGACCCTCTTGAGCGTCCCCAAACCCGGGCTGACTCGGGGGTCTGGCCCGGGGCGGATAGCGCCGGGGTAACAGTGGTCTTGGAGAGCCCTCCGCTACCAGGCCCTGCCAGCTAGGATTTCGCGGGGCCAAGTCCGGCTGCGCCTCCGGCTCTTCTTGCTCAGCAAGAGCCTCCGTTTCCCCGTCTGCTGGGGAAGAGGCTGGCGGGGATAGCTGACCCTCGCAATCGGAAAGCTTCCTGGAGGAGGCGCCCTAGGTAAACCTGTGATCAGGGACTGAGACGCTTGTGTGTTGCGAGTGAGTCATGGGGATAGGGGTGCAGCCTGGGGAGACCCGAACTGCCTGGAGCGGACGCTCCCAGACTCAAGCTCACGCTCCAGTGGGAACAGACAATGAACCCACAGGTCAGGTGCTGGTGAGTGATGTGGGGGAGAGTCAGGGGAGGAGCCCTGCCTCTTTAGCTAGGGGATCTTGGAAGTGGTGACCGTTGACACATATTTTGGGGAGGAGGAGCAGAGTGCCTAGAACAGGGCTGGGGACGGGGAGGTTGGTGATGAGAGAGAAGGAAGCACTTCGGGGCAGGGAAGATCCCAGCCAAGCTGTCCCTGACTCTTCTTAAGAAAGTGGGGTGTCTTAAGGGTGGGTGATGAAAATCTTGCTTCCTGAGGACTCAGAACGATGATTTTGATCCATAAAGTCCTGGCCACTCCCACCAAAGGGTCCAGAGCTCCCTGTTCGGTCCCACACGCAGGCCAGGGGTCAGAGGCTGGTCCCAACCTACCCCTCCCCAGAGTGCACGCATCTTGCAGCTACCACATCCTCTAGGGGCCTCCAGTTACCATCACATAAGGCAGGACCCCACAGTGTGACCCAGTGACACAAAACATGGCCAGCCTCCTACCTAGCTGCCTTGTGTTTCTCTGAGCAACCACGTCCTCCCCAGCCTGACTTCCCGAGCAGCCAGGGAGCCTAACTCAGCAGCTAGGAGGGGGGGGGAGGTGTGGGAACCCCATTTCTGAGGCCTCCTCTTCTCTCAGCTGGACGAGCGGGGAAGCCGTCCTGCTGTTCCTGAGTGGGCAGGAGCTGTTCGAGGTTACAGACCATCAAACTCTCGTGCAGCTCCAGCCAGGAGCAGCCCGGGCCGGCGGGTCTCACCTCCTGCCTGGCGGGACCTGGCTTCACCGGGGCAGGGCTCGTGGAAGCTAAGCAGCTGGGCGTGTCTGACGGCTCCCTGCCTGCCCTGTCACTGCCGTCTCCACTCCCACATGTCCAGCAGGCTGTGCAGGCAGAGGTCCTAGGCGGAGGGGCCGGCAGGAGGCCATCTGGATCCCACTGCACTTGGGCTTGGCCCTGTAGGACCATGGTGGCAGCCTGGGTGTGGCTCCCCCGCCGGAGGTTTCCGGCAGTCACAGAGTTCCCTTGGCAGGCGGGGAGCGTCGGGGCCAGGCTGTGGGGGGTTTGCCAGAAGCCTCTTGAGGGCTCAGCTCCCAGCCGGACAAAGGACAGTGACTAGAGAGAACCAGGCAGACAGGCGCCACTGGGGTCTCACAGGCAGAAGACCACGGGCAGCCCCTCTGCCCCCGAGAAGGGGCCCAGGCCAGCTGTGTCCGTATGGGACTCTCACTCCCGGGGTCTGGATCGAAGAGCAGGCATAGATCTTGAAGCCAGACTTGGCCCTGGAGCAGAGGGGTTCCTGGACTGGGCCCCTGGCTGGGACAGTGAAGCCTCATCTTCAGTGGCTAAGGCCCCAGGGTATGGGACCCCCGGGCCCACAGCTTGAGGGGGAGGTTTGGGACACTGAGGGCACTGAGGTGTGCCAGTGGCCTGCCTAGGCTTGGGGGGTTGGGGTGCGCCATGTTCTAGAGAAGTCCACAGAAGGGGTCCCGGGGACACTCCCCGCAGGGCCACCTTGGCCCCGGGGCCTCTGACAGCCAGACCAGCAGGCCAGGGCTCCTTTGGTCCGTGACCGTGGCCGCGAGGGCAGCCGGCCGTGGGCCGGGGCTGGTGTAGCCTCAGGACCACAGCGCTGGCTTGCCTGACGACAAGCTCCAGCAGTAACACTTGGCTCTCAGTTCTGGCAAGGGGGGCAGACACAGAACACTCCAGCACATGGGAAATATGCTGAGCGCCAGAGCCGCCCTGGGGCCCTTCTGGAGGCAGAGTCGCGGATGAGGACACCCAGTGTGTGCACGCGCAAGCATGTGTGCTAGGGCACACACACATGCCCGCTGCCTCACACCAGTGGGGCTGGGAGAGTCGGGTGAGGGACTCGGGCAGGGCCATCCCCACAGAGGCGGGAGGTGGCAGAACAGCCTGATAGAAGGCACTTTGCTGGGGGCAGGAGGGGCTATCGGGCAATATGAAGGAGCAGATATGGGGAGGGGAGGCTTCGAAGGGGACACCACTGGCCATCCTGCCCTCAACTGACCCTGGCGGCAGGGGCTGTGGCCTTGAAGAGCCTGGGTCCCACCCACAGCTGCTCTGCCACCCATAGACGGTGAGAAGCTGAGCGGTGTGACCGACGGCCGGGGCGTCCACACTGCGCTGGCCACGCAGAGGGCAGAGGACTCCAGCGAGAGCCACGAGGAGGAGCCGGTGGTGAGCAGGGCCGTGGGGAACAACACAGCCGCGTGTACGAGATCCGAGGCCACCGTGTGCCACAGGCCGTGGGCAGGCAGTGCGGCTGCTCACATGCCCAGGCCTGGGGGGGGGTGCAGGTGCTGCACACGGGGTGACCGGGGGCCTTCCGGGTGTGCGTGTGGCTGGGGTGGGATGGGATCTGGGTCAGGCCTCCAGGTCTCCTCCCTCCAAAGGCAGAGGCTGGGGTGGGTGGCCTTTGCTCAGTGGCCTTGGGGCAGCCTGGTGATGGGGTGTCTTAGGGTTGCCTGGACCCCGTGGAACTAGTGACTGAGGCTGAGGTCCAATGGTGGGCTGCCCCTGCCAGGGACTGGAGGTGCTGGCCGAGAGGAGGGATTGTTTTCTCTGCTCACACTGTTGGGGGGGGTGGACGCAGAGCCCACTGCACCCCACCCAGGGACAAAGCAGGGTCGTAGGGGCTGCTGCCACGAAGCAGGCGGCTGGCAGTCAGCTATGTCCTGCAGACGGCCCCCAGGGCCCCCACCTGCCCAGGCCTGAGGCCTCCGAGGGAGGGCGCCAGGCCTGAGGCGGAGTGGAAGTGGGCAGGCCTGGGCTGCCCATCCCCAGGTGAGAGAGGCCTCTGGGGCCTGGGGGGGGGGCGGGGGGCGTCTCTGCGGAGCCCTGACCCAGCTGTGGGCCATCCTGTACACCTGAGCGCTGCCCCCCTCCAGGGAAAGGGACCGAGGTGTCTTCCTGGAGCAGGCGCGGAAGGGGCCTGAGCTGGGAGCCCCCGGCCGGCCTGCCCTGTCCTCCGCTGAGCCCAGGTCAGCTGGGGAGAGGCCATGACCACGAGGTGGGCACGGAAACCATGCCGTCTCTTTGCAGGACCAACAAGCTGGGCATGTTCGCGAGCGCGGAGTTTGAGCAGCTGGCGCCCGTGCTGGACGGCTTCAGCCTCATGACCTACGACTACTCCACGGCACAGCCGTGAGTGGGGCTCTGGGCCCACGCGCGCTCGCTCCGCGCACGGGGGCGCAGCCCCTGGTGGCCTGCACACTGGAGGCCCGGGCGTGGTCCCGCCTCCCGCCAGCTTCCTTAGGCTGTGACCCGCGGTCAGCTCTCAGCTCCAGAATCATGAAGGGCCTAGTCTCTTCTCCCAGAGCCCACAGTCAGCCTTGCGTTGGGCGACCTTGTTTGGGGGTGACTTAGGGCACCTGGCCACCCCATGGGAATGCTGTCCCGGGGTGTCCATCCACATCTCCCAGCCCTGGCTGCCCCATGCCAGGTGCTGGGCCCACCTCCACGCCCAGGAGAAGGTGCTCCTGTGTCGGGGGTCACACTGCTGCCCCGGCCCTCCTGGGCCTCCCCTGAGCGCTCTGCCGCCTGAGGGTCCCAGGCGAAGCAGACACCCCGCACAGGTGCAGTGGGGCCGTCTGCTGCCATCCTTGCCATGGTGTGCGCGGACTCCTGCCCCGACCCAGGTGCCCGGGGCCTCAGCCTAGTGCTGAAGCCCACTCCTGCCCAACCCTGCAGGGCTGGCCCCAACGCGCCGCTGCCCTGGGTGCGAGCCTGCGTCCAGGTCCTGGACCCCAAATCCAAGTGGCGGAGCAAGATCCTGCTGGGGCTCAACTTCTACGGCATGGACTACTCGGCCTCCAAGGACGCCCGTGAGCCCATCGTCGGGGCCAGGTGAGCCGGCGGCCCCGTCTCCCGCAGCACCCTCGTTGCAGGGGGTGAGGGGCTGCGGTGGGGAGGAGGCCGGGCAGGGTCTGATCTCAGGCTGGCTGTCCGCGGGGCGCCATCCCGGCACCCCCTCTTGCCGTGTCAGTGGGAGTGTCCTCGACGCAGCGCAGGTGGCCAGCCACCCCGATGTTCTCTGCTGTGGCCCGGAGGAGCCCTTCCTGCGTGTTCGCGGCCGCGTGCTTGTGCTCTCGCTCAGTTTGGGCTGTGTGTGCTGGGCTCTGACGCCATTGCCACGCCGTCCGCCCAGGCGCGCGTCCCATGAGCTGCTCAGCCCATGTGGCTGCCCCACACTCGTCCCACCCGCCGCCCGCCACACCAAAATAATCGCGCGCCTTCACGGAGACTCATTTATGCTCTTTGCACCTGGTTTTTGTTGACCTTTTTAAGCCTTGGGCTTATTCTCTCTGTCGTGTTTGGGAAGGATGTAGCCGGTTCCACGTCGCCCTCTCTCCTTTTCCAGGCCCGCGAGCACGCGTGTTGGCCGTCTGTCTCTCCCGCTCCCGGGGCCTCGCGCTGTCCTGGGGGCTCTTGCTCAGTTTTCCTTGCTCTCCGAGCCGGCAGCCCGTTTCCCGGTTGTGTCTCGCTCAGGGCCTCTCCCTCCCGCGTGTCCCGGTAGCTCTCGTCTGGGGGTTTGTCTGGAGCACCGAGTACGTGTGTGGCGGCTGCCAGGCGGGCCAGCCCTGTCCCCTGCGTGTCGCTGAGCACCTCTCCGGGGCCTCTGCTCGGGCCACACGCACGTCTCTCCCGGCCACGCGCGCTCAGCCACTGCCCTTGTGCTGTGAGCTGTCCCGTGACAGGGACTATCCTGAGGCCAGTGATCCGAGTGTGTGAGCCCGCTGCTGCACCCCATGGGCAGGGTCGCCCACAGGCCCGCTGGCCCTGGGGACACAGCAGGCGGCCCAACACCTGCGCGCCAGACGCCTGCCAGCTGGCCTAGCCCCGACCCGCTCTGCTCCCTCAGGGCCGCCCTGCGGAGGGACACGGCTGGGTTGGCCTTGGCTGGTCTTGGAGTCCTGGCAGGTGGGGCACCCATTTCCTGGCCGCCCCCAGGCGAGTCCCAGGGGTCCACTGTGCTGAGACCTGGGACGGCCTCCCGCTGCTGGCGGAGCACCATGGCAGGGAAGCTGGACAGGACCGCTCTGCCCGGGGCTTGCTGAGGTCACCCAGCAGAGGGGTACCGCCTGGCCAAAGGCGGAACAGGGAGGGAGGCCCTTGGGTTGGGGGCAGAGGATTCCCAGGCCCAGGACGTGTCAGGGACCCAACCCGGCACAGAACAGCCCAGAGGATAGACCAGAAGGACA